>NC_053496.1:85625211-85880211 GCF_905171775.1 Rana temporaria | reverse complement strand
TTTTAAGAATAAAAAAAAAAAAAAAAAAACTCTTGGTTACCTGCATGGAGCCCAAACAGTGTCTTGTACAGGTGACTATAAAACTTCAGAGGGTCAATGTTGAGAACATCACCTTTTAATAGAACAAACAAATAATCAAGATTCACTCAATGTATGGATACATTTCTTCTAGGAAAAGGCAACTGTTGCAGATTTAGTGACCATGTAAAAGAAAAGCAAAAGAGCAACAAAAGACAAAACGTGCTGTTTAATGGCAAATTCAACATTTTTCACATACATGTTAAAATCAGAATTATTTGCTAAAAAACGTATAGCGCTCAAACATTTCAAATTTTCTGAAAACAGGGGCCCTAAAGAATAAAATGGTGGCTGCAATTTTTTATTTTACCCGATATTTGCATAGCCATTTACCCAACACAAATTTTCAGGAGAAGACACACTAAAACTGAATTTTAGTGCACACAAATATTACTAATTTAATTGTAACATTGAAAAGATAAATGTTGAGTCTAGCAAATATATACAAAATATGTCAAAATGTAAAATATGGGGGGGGGGGGGGGTGGCGGCCGCGGCATGAGAGTGAGAGGACGTGTGGCTTAGGTGCACCCTACCAACAAGGATTTTAGCCACTACTCTGCAACTCATGCCGTCTACACCCGCATTGATCAGATATTGATGGACCAGTTCTCCCTGGAGACTTTATCCTGCACGTCAATAGGTTCTATCACCCTATCAGATCATGCCCCAGTGTCCCCATTTGTACATCCACTGTCCTCTGACACCAGGTCTTGGACCTGGCACCTGAATGAGAATATTTTGGATGATAGTGGATAAATTCTAGCAAGGGAGGTGGGAACTCGGTACCTACTCATTTTAACAGGTAGAAGAGTACTCGTTCCACTAGAAATCTTTTGAATGTATTTGTCCAAATCATCCTCAAACAAACGTTCCCCATGAAACAGAAAACCAGCTAAAAGCTTTTTGCATGGTGCCTCGGTTGACAAATTCTTCAGCCACAGGATTCTACGCATATGCACCAACAGGAACGAGAGGTCTGATGAATAGAATCCTTAATAGCGTCAACAGCAAAGCATAAAGCTTTTGGTAGATCGGCTAAGTCTCGAGCTTGCTGAGCAGGAACTACCCTAAGGACCTGTTTCACCTGATCCTTTAGGGATTGACAAATGCCAATTGCTGCCACAGCAAGCTGAGTTACAGCACCTGCCATAGAAAAGGAGGTCTTCAATAAAGATTCCAGTCTTTTATCCGTTGGGTCTGTAAACATCTGAACATTATCTACTGCAGGGGTTGACAAATTTGCTTGGAATCTAGGAGCCAGCTAAAAAAGTTAGGAGCCAGAAAATGCGCCCCGTCGCGACGAGCTTGCTCGCAGAAGCGAACACATACATGAGCAGCGACCGCATATGTAAACGGTGTTCAAACCACACATGTAAGGTATCGCCGCGATTGGTAGAGCGAGAGCAATAATTCTAGCCCTAGACCTCCTCTAACTCAAAACATGCAACCTGTAGAGTTTTTTAAACGTCGCCTATGGAGATTTTAAAGGGTAAAAGTTTGACGCCATTCCACGAGCGGACGTAATTTTGAAGCGTGACATGTTGGGTATCAATTTACTCGACGTAACATTATCTTTCATAATATAAAAAAAAATGGGGATAATTTTACTGTTGTCTTATTTAATTAAAAACAGTAATTTTTTCCCCAAAAAAGTGCGCTTGCAAGACCGCTGCGCAAATACGGCATGACAGAAAGTATTGCAACAATCGCCATTTTATTCTCTAGGGTGTTAGGATAAAAAATATATATAATGTTTGGGGGTTCTAATTAAAGGGAAGAAGATGGCAGTGAAAATATTGAAAAATTACATTAGAATTGCTGTTTAACTTGTAATGCTTAACTTGTAATACCAACGGCCACCACCAGATGGCGCCAGCTTACACATCTGGTGGTAATAACTTGTAATACCAACGGCTCACCACCAGATGGTGCCAGCTCACCAAAAAAAAAAAAAAAAAAAAAAAAAATTTTTTTTTTTTTTTTTGTTGCCCCCCCCTTCCAAGCCAAGTCGCCAGGACCCTATTTCTAGTCGCCATGGCGACCTGGCGCCCGGGATTTGTCGACCCCTGATCTACTGGACAAGTTAGACTCTTATTCACACAAGAGATAGCAGCCTCAACTGCTGGCACACTCCATTTCTTGGCAAATTTTTCCTCCACAGGATAAAGCACTGAGAATTTATTAGGAGGAAGAAATTTTTTATCTGGATGACCTCAATCCTCATATACAAGCTGCTCTAGCAAGGGATGGACAGGAAACGCATGCCGGGCCTGCAGGGCTTTTAAGGAACCCAAGGAAGACAGGCTTTCCAGTTGGCTCTGTTAAAGGCAACTTAAGTGCAAACCGTACCATTTCTGTAAGGGATTGCACCAGCAATTTTTCCAGACTGAGAAGCTGAAAGGGGTTCCTCTGCGGTAGATTCTTTAGAAGAGGAGCCATCAAACTGACCCTCTTATTTATCCCCTGAGGGAGACTCATCCCCTACCAGCCACTGCTGGTCCATAAGCTGAAGAACTGGGGTGGGGTGAGGGAGACCTAGCCCGCTTTGTTCCACCCTGGGCAGAAAAAGAGATTAGAGACGCTAAACGCTCTTCCAACCCTACGAGAGCTGAAGAGAGTACATCCTCAGTAATATAGGCAGGGGTCTAGAGGCAGAAGTCTAGAGGCTGGGGATGGCTGCAGCACCTGACAGCCCCGATGACTCACCCTGATAGTGGTGAATAGTGGAGGCATGACCAGGAACCTCAGAGCCTGATGGTGACAGCTTTGGAGCCTTCTTTGAGGAATTCACTGCTGTTTTAGGAGCTTTAGACCTTGAATACAGTGCCAAGCACAAAAGCCGAGATACCAAAAAATTGTTTCAGCCTGATACTAAATAAGTGTGTTACTAGGGAGTGCCTGCATCGATCACTCACTTGCCCCTCACCGCTGCTGTGTCCCTCCGTCAGCTCCTGTTTCCCCGAGGCTCAGTTTATCCGGAGATGTAGCGCCCTACATGTGCGCCGTGCGAGAAACGTGAAGGCCGGGTCACATATGCTTCCCCTGAAGGGGAAAGAAAATAAGCGCTGCAACTGCCCGCAGGACGGGAGGGGGGACTGCACCAACAACCAGCTGCCTGCTGAAAATACCCCTTGAAATCACCCAAACGGCTGACAAGCAGAGGAAGCCTGCACAAACAAGCCTGCTTGTTGCTACACACCCTCTAGCGGTGAAACGTAGGCATGACACATATACATAAAGAACAACTCCACAAGCAAACTTAAAAAGTTCCTTAGGAGTCTTCACTTATCTTATCCCCACAGCAAAATTCTGCTGAAAAAAAAACAGTCAGACCCAAGCTTCAGCCCATCATGGCGGGCTTTGTAAAAGACCTTCAGGGACCGGGTTCCTAGAAAAAAGGGTTTCCACTCCCCTGGACCTGTACCACACTCTCCGGATCCAGCTCTCCTAAGAGAAGCATTACAGGCAAAACCTTGCTATTCTCATCCAAGGCCCAGGTATCATCCACTTTGGCCTTAACGGCACTTTGGATGGATCCAGCTGAAAAATATGCTTGATCCTAGAGGATCCTCCAGCGAGGTTCTTCAAAGCATTTCTTGAACTGTGACCAACACCCAAGACACTGGCAAAAAAACTGGAATTGGAAATGACGCTGAGCCACCGTGAAGCTTTGATGTGACCGAAAGATCGGCACATGCAGGTAAGCATCCTTTATGTCTATAGACGCCAGAAAGTCGTCCTTCTGGAGCGCGGCGGCTGCTGACCGAACGGATTCCATCCGGAACGAGCGAACCTTTAGGTAAACGTTTAAACCCTTTAGGTCCAAAATTGGTCTGACATCGCCGTTGGGCTTTGGTACAACAAACAGATTGGAGTAGAAACCTAGCCCTTGCTCTTGGGCTGGTACCTCTACTATCATGCCCTGGCAAAGCAGACGATCCAATGCCGCTAGTAATGAGGCCTTTTTGATCGGATCGTATGGTACCCTTGATTCCTGATAATGAGATGGAGGAAACTTTTGAAATTCTAATCTGTAGCCTGTGGCCACAGATGACCGGACCCATTTGTCGGGGATGTTGGCTTCCCAAACCTCTGCAAAGAGACAAAGCCTTCCCCCCACTCGAGCGAGTGGGGGCGTCCCTTCATAAGGCAGACTTAGGGGCTGGCTTTGTTGGCTTGCGATACCATGGCTTCTTGCCCCCAGGAGCCTGTCCCTGTGACTTATTGTTAAAGTTTGATCGTGCAGGAGGCCGTCGATACTGCCTGGACATAGAGGGCCCCGGACCAGGGGAGGGCTGCCTTTTAAAAGCAGGACCCCGGAACTTCTTTTTGACTGGTAAAAGGGTACTTTTGCCACTTGATATAGTCTGAATGTATTTATCCAGATCTTCTCCGAAGAGTCTTCCTCCATGGAAGGGAAAGCCTGCCAGTAGCTTTTTACATGGGGGCTCGGCCGCCCAGTTCTTTAACCATAAGAGCCTTCTCATATGCACTAAAAATAGTGACAGACGAGATGCCTGCTGGATGGAATATTTTATAGCATCCACCGCAAAGCACAGAGCTCTGGGTATATCAGCTAAGTCTTCTGCCTGCTGAGCAGGAATTTCCTTAAGCATTAGTTTTGTCTGGTCTTTTAATGCCTGACAGACCCCAATTGCAGCTACCGCCGGCTGCACCACTGCTCCTGCCGTAGCAAAGGAAGCCTTTAAAAGTGTTTCTAGACGTTTATCAACCGGGTCTTTAAACATTTGTATGTTTTCCACCGGGCAAGTCAATGACTTATTTACACAGGAGATGGCTGCGTCCACAGCTGGGAGCACCCATTTCTTAGAAAATTTCTCTTCCATAGGGTAGATAACAGAAAATCTCTTAGGCGGCAGAAAAATTCTGTCCGGACGTACCCAATCTTGGAAAATTACTTCCTCTAAGAGAGGATGGACCGGAAAAAACGCATTACTCAAAGGCGCTTTCAAAGAACCCAAAGAGGATACTGCAGGAGCCTGGGGCTCTGGTAAGGGCAATTTGAATGCTGATCGGACCATGTCTGTCAAAGACTGGATCCACAAGCTCTCCGCTTGGGAGGTTGAAAATGGTTCTTCAGTAATAGATTCTTAGATCTCTGAACCCTCTAGGTTCCGGTCCAACTGATCCTCCTGAACTTCCTCCGGAGAGAGAAATTCAGCATCCGAGGATATACATCTAGGCGATGGGGATCTAGTCCGCTTTTTGCCTGGAATAGAGTTAGCGATCATAGCTGCTAAACTCTTTTCTAGCCCCCCTAGGGTGACAGCTAGCATGTCCTCTGTGACAAACACAGGGTTGGGTGGATCTGGACCAGCCTCAGCACCAGACCCCCCTACTGGCTCATCCAAAGCGATCCCTACTGGGTTAACAGGTGGGGAGAGTACTGGCATAGCCGGATTAACATCATCAGAGTCAGAGGGGGAACCCTTCTGTTTTTTGGAATTTTTTGTACCTCTTGATCCTGAACCCTTGGGAGCCATGATACAAAACCGAGGAACTCTGCATAATAACAACAGAGTGTTGTAGCCAGGAGTGCAAAAAACAACAAGGTTTAGGGGACAATAGGACCACTAATGCCCAAAAACCGGTGGGGCCCAGTATTTTTATTTTAAGTAAAAAAAATGTTTTTTATATATATCTGCTTTTCAGAAAAAAATACTGGCCCACCACAATTTTTGCCAGTATCCAATCTGCTGAAGAGGGGTTTAGGCTTAACAAAAAACTTTTTTGGAGCGAGCTTCAACTAGTAATACCCTCCTTGCGCCACCGGGTGTCCTGCTCCGCCGCTCTGTGTCCTCCTCCCTCTCTGCTCAGTCTCAGACTGAGCAAGAACGCAGCCTGCCGCTGAGGGCACCACCCCCGTTCACTGACGCTCCACCCCTAGAGAGCCTGCCGTCGAACCAAGTCCCGCAGACCGCCCTCTTACCTGCTCCATGCCGCAAGACGTTTGCATAGCAAAATGGTCCAATCTTCCACCATCTCCGTGGATAACGTACTAGACCTTCAGGCACTGGGGTCCTTAGAAGGAACCGACTGTCCTGGATCTATACAGCACCCTGGCAAACAGGAAACTTTTGGCTTCCAGAAAAGCTCCAAGTCCTGGGCCCAGGGTCCAGCCCTCTAAAAGAGAAGCATTATAGGCTAAACCCCACGGCTTGGGGCCCGGGTACTGTCCACCTTAGCACTGAGGCATTCTGGACAGATCCGGTTAGCCTGCCTTGATCCCAAGGATGTGGAGGCAAAGCTATTCCATGACCTACACCTAAGACACTGGCGAAAAAACTGAGGTACTCCTCCTATGGGAGGGGGTTATATAGGGAGGGGACTTCCTGTTTGAGATTGCCAGTGTCCATCACCTGAAGGTACTCCATATAACCCGTATAGTAATGATTATGCCGCTCTGTGTCCCGTGATGTACGAGAAAGAAAGATCTATTTATGTATTTTACACAGCGTCCTGTTTTGGAATTGGGGTTGTACTTCCTGGTGATGCACTAACAGCAGCACCACAGCAGACAATTGCAGACTAGATGCACTGAAATGTGAACAGATTTCTGCCCAGTCTCTCGCTCATCAGTCCTGAATAATCTCTTTTCCACATCAGCCCTGACCGCTCCTCTAGAACTGGAATGCTATTAAACACCATTTTTTAATAGCATTGCATTGCTGTTTTGCATTGCTGTTTTGTCTGCCGGGTGGATTTCTTTTATATGGCTTAGCAATCCCTGAAGCAATAATAATAATAAAAACAATAAAAACAACATTTGGCAGACAAAACTAATCTAAATTAAAGCAGTATAAAAGTGGGAGGAAAATCATATCCCCCCAATAAAAAAACATGCAGGTGCTAAAGGATAAAATGGTACAAAAGGCCTGCATTTGCATATCCACACACAACCTGAACAGGAAGAGATCACCTGCAAGCCCAAATGCTGACACCAGCAGTCTCCCAAACAGTAGACCAGGAATGAACATCTGAACCACCAGCTGTAGTTGGAGCATGCGCAGTTAACACGCAGCTCGCTCGCGATGCTTATCCACGCCGCTCGCTCTATCAGATGGGGGACCCATCTCGCAAGAACAGTGCTGCCCGCGCTCACTCAATACAGCAAGGGGCGGGTGGTTTTATCAAAGGGGCGGATATGATAACTACAGCTGATGGAACAGATGTTCATTCTCTGAGATTTCCGTGATCTCCGATTGCGCATGCGCAGTCCAGGCCGGGCACTATGTGATAGGGGACCCATAATGATAGGACCCCGGGCCAATTATAAGCCACTATTGTCACAAGGGAGGAGCACAGGAGCAGATGAACAGAGATTGAGGTGATCATGTGCAAGTGTGTTCAAGTCAAGGCAAGTATGTGCTAATGTGACAAATGACCCAACTACTTTGCATTGGTAAAGGAAGGGTTACACCAGCTCTTTATGTTCATGTCTCGCAAGCCTACAACTGACCTCTGCAACAAAAGTACACATCTAACCGAAGGCACTTTACTACATCTGAGTAGCATACATTCTGTTAACGTTTGAAGAATACCATCTGCATTATAGAACTTTAGTTCACATACCTTGACCAGAAAGGACATTAAATGCTGTCTGAACACAGTGTAGGCTTTCCCTGTAGCTGAGATCCTAAGGAGGAAAGCAGAATATTCATCATAACCGGCTGTAAAATTGTGCAGAGGGCACACTGATCTCTTCTTTACAAGGTTTTTAAGATGTGAATCTTGCTGAAAATTTACTGCTGGCAGGCTTGTAAAACTTCATAAAGCTGGGCTTTACCTTCAATGTGAATGTTCTCTTGTTGCTGAGAAGTTTCAAGAATTTGCCAAAGTCCACCCTGACCCATCAAAGAATCCTACTTTTATCTCAAATTAAATCTTGGAATACATAGTTTAGCTGCACTAAGAGACCTTAAAGTTCTACACTAGGTGCGAATGACAGGCTTACAGACCAGAGGCAACATAATCAGTACATGCCCCATGCCTTTTTTTACTGCTCTGCTTTGTGATTGGATTAATTATGTCCCATATGGGAGGTTCAGAGTTGAAAATGGGGTGCAGATCAGGTTCTATTAAAGCCCAGTGGGAAAGAGTTTTTACTGCTGCCTGTGAATCCCATGGGGTTGTTCAATTTTACAGGCAGTCCGAGTTACGAACGGCCTCAATTCCAGCTGCTTGTGCTCCACGCTGGTCCTGGATACCTTCGAGCAGCCATCTTGCCACATCCCACACTGCAGTACTACATGTACTGCATGGCCAGAAGAGCCCCAGAAGTGCCTGGAACATCCCACATCCATGCACAGGCGGAAGTTAGACTTCCAAGCAATGTTCCGACTTGCACACAAATTACATGCACACTTATGAACAAACCTACAGTCCTTATTATGTTTGTAACTCGGGGACTGCCTGTATTGAGCATAAAAGGATTATATTCTCTGTTTTTATTGCGGTCTGCTCCCCCATCAGTTCTATCAAACCTTTCCTCACTTCTAATTCTACGATATGTGCGACATCAGGAGCGAAGAAAAATCTTCCCAATGGGTACAAAGACCGCTATAAAAACAGCATGGGTTTTAAACCATCTCCATAAAAAAAGCTTATGTTGGTATTTAGAAAGTTTGGTATGAGCGCTAATCAATATCTGGTACAACACTAAAATCTGCCTGCTTTGTTCACAGAGAAGGCATTTAGAAGTTTGAGAATGCAGGCCTCTATATCCATACACATAGTTTAAGCCCTGCCAGTATCTTCTCTGCCAGTACATCATATACAGTCCAATTTGGTTGATACATACTGGTAGTCCAATTTGCATGCATCACAGCTAATCTAAAACCTTTACTTTATTTTCAGCAGTTCTTTCAGTGTAATCATCCACATAAAACATATCAATCATTGCAGAGTATTTCACTGAAGAGTAATCCTCAATCTTTGATTAAACACAGAGAATCCATCGGATAGTAATAATCAACCAGTCATTAGAAAAAAAAAAAAGCACAACATCACACTGCTAATAAGATTTTACAAAGACTATAAAATAAAGGCAGACATAGCTTGGCTTTCATCAATCTCTTGGGCGATTAATTTTAACAGTAGCCAGCATCTCATACTGGGACCAGAAATCAAATATTCATAAATATAAAAGGTCCCCCCCTATCAATATATAATAAATCTATCTCAGTTGTATACCCCAGTGGGTGATTTTTACCCATAGGTAGGCTTACCTGTAGGTAAAATAAATATCTCCTAAACCTGTATGATTTAGGAGATATTCATATTCACGTGTGTGTGTGTGTGTGTGCGTGTGTGACAGCAGGTGTGAGGAGAGGATACTTGCCCTGTGTTATGGGGCTGCTACATTAGCAACATGTTACACCAAGTGAACGTATCCTTTAACAGGCAATGCGAGTCCTGCCTGCATCTGGCTGAGCTTTTTAGTTTTGTTGAGTACAGTGCATGTAGTTTTACTAGTACAAGGTCTTGATGGGAGGCACTTCGTGAACCAGCAAACTGGATAGAATGAGCCCTATGCATAATATGTGGTGCAAACTCTTCCAGTGATCTTTTAGGACAGGCTACTGTAAAAAGAGGTGAACCAATCGCACAAACAGAATTTACATTTCTTGGGGTGTTCTATGCATAAACATTGCACAAACTGCACCAGTATAACATGGTTTCAATGAAGACACATTTAATTTTATTCTAAGTTTTAGAAATTACTGAAAAGTCCCTACAACATTCCCTGGAAGCAAATTTAAAGGACTGCCTATTATTACACAGATATTCCCGTTTCAAGCGGAAATTCCCAATAAGAAAAAAAAAAGAAGAAAATAAACACTTACACCAGAATCAATGAGTTTATGGAGAACAACCAGAAGGTCATCAAAAAATTCTATATTTATCAGGTGTGCAAACCTGAAAAAAAAACCAAAAAAATAAAGTTACAGTTGATTGATAAAAGCAGAAGTTCACTTTTTCAAAAAAAATTAAAAACTTTTTTTGCAGGTAGAAATAAAAGTAGGGCTGCAACCAACGATAATTTTCATAATCGATTATTGTTTAATCGATTAATCGGATAATAGCCTTTAAAAAAAAAAAAAAAAGCATTTAAAATTTTTTTTTGGGCCAAATTGTTGTTGGGCAGATTGCAAAACACAAATTGCCCCCAAACACACATTGCATGCTTTTCTGCAGCTTCTCCATTGAAGTATATTGAACCAAAAATAAATAAATAGCACCGTTTTGCGTTAAAAAGTCCTTGCCCTTTCCAAATACGCAGCAGCCGAAAAAAAATCATGGATGTGAACGTGTCCCATAGGAAAACATGTAAATTAACTGTAGTGTGTTTCTGCAAAAAACACCAAAAAACAGAGGTGTGACCCAGGCCTGAGATGTTTAGCAACATGATAGGGTTAAAAAAAACAAAAATAAGTACAAATAATCGCTATGGTTAGGGGCTTTTTTGTTTACTGTGGGACAGTGAAAGTAATATTTACAGTAGCGATTTGCTTTTTTGTACTATAAAAGGCTAATTTTAGTTTTTTTAACCCTATTATGTTACTGGCCGATTAATCGATTATGAAAATTGTAATCAATTAGTTGTCGATTAATCGATTAGTTGTTTCGGCCCTAAATAAAAGTGCATTTTCTTTTTTAAGGAGCCTGCAGAACATTGCATCTGCGATTAGAAGCATAGCTCAGCATAGCTGTCTGCCCATTCCTTGTAAGGACAGGCAGTTACCTGAGAGCAGGAAGATCAATGGACTACTGAGATGCTCACCAGTACCCTCGAAGCTCACTGAAGCCATTGGCTGCAATGGCTGATGGTACTTGTAGGCATTAATTTACCGGAAACTGAGTGAATGACACAGCCATGTGGGCGGAACCCTACATGGCAGCGCTGCTTTCAAATGGTGACAGCGGTTGTAGGAAGAAGACGCCCGGCATGCTGTCATGCTGTAATACGTGAAACGTGTCAATGTAAGCTTAATGTATGGAAATGTACACAAAAGGCAGGAATCAAGCCCAAGTTGTGAACAATAAACACTGGTAAAGTAATTGGAAGGTTTCCTGCAAAAACAAAAAAATCAGTCCACCTGATGAAGGGCGAGTTGGTGTTGCTGCTGAAATGCAGTGGCTGTTTTGTATGACTTTTTGCCAACAATTAAAATGATCTTGGTCTCTTTCACCCAGTCTTGTACTCTCTGTATTTCTAGGTACCCATTAAGGAAAGACTTGCTGTGTGGGAGCCACCTAACCAAAGATATTGAGCTTGTTTGAAGTTTTCCTTCATCTGACTGCACATCCAAGTCTAAAGGTTCCCAGCACCTCGCTGAGTATGTTGTTCTGGAGTCTAAATATATAGTCGTCTGTCTGAAGTTCAGCATCACCAGTTTTGTTTTTTTTACCTATGACTAATGCGATGTTTTAACCACTTAAGCCCCGGACCATAATGCTGGTCAAAGACCAGAGCACTTTTTGCGATTCGGCACTGCGTCATTTTAACTGACAATTGCGCGGTCGTACGACGTGGCTCCCAAACAAAATTGGCGTCCTTTTTTCCACACAAATAGAGCTTTCTTTTGGTGGTATTTGATCACCTCTGCGGTTTTTAGTTTTTGCGCTATAAACAAAAATAGAGCGACAATTTTTAAAAAAAATTAAATTTTTTGTTTTTTACCATAATAAATATCCCCCAAAAATATATAAAAAAAACAATTTTTTTCCTCAGTTTAGGCCGATACGTATTCTACATATTTTTTGTAAAAACAAAAAAAAAGCGCAATAAGCGTTTGATTGGTTTGCGCAAAAGCTTTAGCGTTTACAAAATAGGGGGTAGTTTTATGGTATTTTTATTAATATTTTTTTTTTGTTTTACTAGTAATGGCGGCGATCAGCGATTTTTTTTCGGTACTGCGACATTATGTCGGACACTTCGGACACTTGACACTTTTTGGGACCATTGGCATTTTTATAGCGATCAGTGCTATAAAAATGCATTGATTACTATAAAAATGCCACTGGCAGGGAAGGGGTTAACACTAGGGGGCTAAGGGGTTAAGTATGTTCCCTGGGTGTGTTCTAACTGTAGGGGGGGTGGACTCACTAGGGGAAATTACTAATCGCTGTTCATACATTGTATGAACAGACGGTCAGGCATTTCTCCCCCGACAGGACCGGGAGCTGTGTGTTTACGCACACAGCTCCCGATTCTCTCTCTGTAACGAGCGATCGCGGTTGCGCGGGGGGCGCCCCTATTGGCTGTTGGGAGAGATGACGTAGATCTACGTGCTCTCGCCCAGCAGAGCCGACTTGCCGCCGTATAACTGCGGCGGCTGGTCGGCAAGCAGTTAAAAAGTTGCAGACTTGGAAACATCTTGCATTAGTCTGAAAACCAATCTCATTCCTACTGGTTACTGATCATAAAAAGTGTATTGTGTACCAAGTACAAGGATACGTGAACTGGTAAGGAAATAAGCCAATAAAGCCATCTACCTATAAAACACAACATGGGAGGTCAGACGTAAAGACAATCAATTTGTAGAACCAAAAATTCATATTGATTTATGCTTGTATCTCTCAGACATTCATCTCAACCACGGAGGACACCGCTGATCACAGAATGAGGTAAAAGAGCCAATCAGCAGCTCTATACCACTTGATCAGCTGTATCCAATTACAGATGTAAACAGAAGCCAGTTATTGGCACTTCTTTCCATATGCTGACAGCATGAGAGAAGAGCTGATAAATGACTTCTCTAAAAGGGACAAGTACACTGATAATTAGGGATTATCAATGTCCTGATGATCAGTGCAGTCGCCCACCAGTGTCCATCAGTGCGGCCTTCATCAGTGCAGGAGAAAAAAAAAAAATTACCTGTTTGCAAAATTTTATAAAGAAAGTTTCGGTTTTTATTCATTTTTTTTTTAGCAACAAAAATAAAAACCCAGTGATGATTAAATACCACCAAAAGAAAGTTTTGTGTGAACAAAAAAAAAAATACCCCAAAATGTTTGGGTACAGTGTTGCATGACCGCACAATTGTCAAAGTGCGACAGCGCTCAAAGCTGAAAATTGGCCTGGGCAGGAAGGGGGTAAAAGTGCCCAGTAGGCAAATGGTTGACATATGGCATAAAAGAAGCCAGACAACCCAGCGTATATCTTTCAAATAAGCTACAGTGGAAAAAAAAAAATATCAACCTGGCCAATCGCCAGTTTTTCCCAACACATAGCAATTACCCCTTAACTAGATAACTGGCCAGAGATCCTCCCGTGCCAAGGTTTTTGGGGTTGAACATGCAACATGTTCCCAATGCAGCAGCCGCACCCTGATTCCCCCCTAGTTAGTTCCCCATACTAGCTGTCAGTCTTTGAAATCAGCGTGGCTATTGCGCAGCTCCGCCCACATGGTCGAAGCATTCATATAAAAAGCTCTGTGTATGAATTAACTACAAGTCTCGACATCCTTTGTTCATTGAGAACTACAAGCCGATAGCCACACAATGCTATGCTATTCTTACTCTTAGTGTATCTGCTTGCCTGTACAGGCACACAATTACACTGATGGGTCTGCAGGAGACCTGCATGGCACCAGCCATCTGCTGATCACTGGTGCAATGTTTAACAAAAAAAAAGAAGAAAAATGCACATGCGCCGAACATCCTTACTAAGGGAAACCGGAAGTAAAGCCTTGTGGCTTCACAGCCTATTTCATGCTGCGTGATCTGAAGGGTCCCTGCTGTCTTCTGGGACCTGTGCACCTCCCAGAAGACAGTGGGGGCATGAAGGAGGAAGGGCCGGACACTGCGTAGTTCGCCATACAAAGTGTGGCAATCTATGCCCAGAAGTGGGAGCAGATACCTGGATAAACCCGGAAGTTTATTTGTGGGGGATCTCCGCTTTAAATAAATGTACCATTAAAGTAAGAAGGTCTTCCGGGACGGTGGTGTGAGCATGGAGGAGTGAACGCACGCTAGTGAGGAGAGAGCGCTGAGTCCGTGGTGCGTTGCAGACAGGAGATCGACAGCTTCGAGACCCCTCTACCCCCTCGACCCCCATTGAAGGTTTGCGGTGAGCAGGAGGGGAGAGCGCGGCACCTGAACGACGGTTCCGACACTCTCATACCCCTATCGAAAGTCGGCGGTGAGCGGGCGGAGAGCGCAGTCCCCGACGGAGGTTCCTAACAGCTGATGTCGCGGCGGGGAAAGAGCCAAGGAAGACGCGTAGGAGATGTTCAAGCCCCCTGCCATTCATACATCACACGCTACATGACGGTGAGGAGGGGAGGTGAGCAGCAGGAGGAAGCCGTCGGAAGTAGGGCGCTGAGAAGGGAATCGATATCTGAAAGTCACCTCAAGGCTGCAGCGATAACAGCGACTCAGAAAACACTGGTATCTGTAACTTTTGCAGATTTACCGGGGATAAAAAGACAACAGGGGTCTGCTGGTGAGGAGTTGGTAACTGTATCAGAATCAGCCCATAGCCCAGCTACCTCGGTGGTTAGAGCGGTGAACAACACAGTTGACTTGTGCAATATAGGTGAGACTGAGAGATTCCCAGTGGAGGGGTGGACGGAGGTGCCCTCAGGAGCAACAGCGTGGAATAAAGGTACTTGTGAAACACCTATACTGTTACGGTCTGCTTTACTGGAAATAGCTGACAATATAGCGGGGGATATGAATAAGGGGTCTAGAGAGTATATAACGGCACCATCTGTAGTAGCACTAATGTCTGCAACCCCTATATCCCCTGCACCATCCCCACCTCTAAACCAGCGGGAGAAGGGTGCAACAAGTGATGAATTATTAAGTTCTAAGGAGAGCGAGCATACATCAGAAGAAGTCATGCAGTCTAGCATACAGAATGTACAGAGTATGCCTGATACGGGGGACACATCTGAGCTAGAGTTGATACCGGATATGCGCCAGCTAAGCAGGCTTATTCAGGCTCTCCCAACCAGAGACGATATTCAGAAAATGTTAACGTTAATGATGAATACGTGGAAAGAAGAGTTGGAGGAAGTCCGGATAAAGGTGGGGGTGGGGGAGCAAAAAGTAGGCATATTGGAGGAGCAACAAGTGGTCGTGGACTTCAGATTGGGGGTACTAGAAGAAAAGTGGGAGAAACAGCAACAACAGCTGGTCAGATTGCAGTTAAATGCTGAAGAGGCAGACAACAGAAGTAGAAGGAATAATGTACGCATAAAAGGAATACCAGAAAGTTGTGAGGGGGCAGCGTTAAGGGAAGCAGCTTTGGCCATCTTCAATAAAATTTTGAAAAAAAGCTCAGGTTCCCCTTTGGAGCTAGACAGGGTACATAAGGTCCCAACAATAAGGAACCCAGATCAGACTAACCCTCGTGATGTGTTATGTCGTATACACTTCTATAGAGAAAAAGAAGAAATTCTCAGGGAAGCATGGAAAGAAGGACCAGTGATATGGGAAGGGGCGAATATACAAATATTTCCGGATCTATGTTGGCAAACTAAAGCACGACGGCGTTTGTTAAGGCCCCTACTAGAACATATTCGCGGTCAAGGAGCCATATACAGATGGGGGTTTCCGTTGGCCGTCAACGTGAAAAAAGAAGGAAGGAACTTTAATCTAAGAGAACCGTCCCAGCTCCCAGCGCTTTTTGAATTTTTGGGGTCAACACCAATAGCAATCCCTAACTGGTTAGAGCTACCAGTCACAGCCGAAAGAGAGCCTAGATAAACTGGGGTAAGGGAAGGTTAAAAGGGGTAAGACAGCAGAGGACATGGGGGAGTTCCCCACCTTGATTCTGAAGAGAAAGAGGAGATGGAGAGACCTGTGGAAGATGACCCCCCTCAAGGGAAAGTGTATTTTTATGTGTTTTTTTTTCTCTTCCCTCCTCCCCTTTTTTCATATTTTTTTTTTTTTTGGCGCTCTCTCTCTCTCTCTTTGTCTCTACCTGACCCATCTGGGGGGGAGGCCTACTGGAGAGTATATCCTTTTTTCGTAGGTGATTCTTGAGGCTCATACCCATATCTGACTGTTTTTTTTTGGAAGATCTTATATTTTTTTTTTTGGGGGAACACTCGGACTTGGTTTGGGAGGGAAGGTACTATCCCCATGAGGGGAAGGTGATAAGTTAAGAGTGGAATATTTTTAAGTGACGGGGCTTTATTGGCCCGATCATATGTGTATATATGTGTATATATGTGTATAAATCTATAGATGTTCCCTTTTCTCCTCCTTTTGGAGGTGGGTCTGTTATGGGGGAAATAGAGCACTAGGGAAATGACAGAGGAAAGATCCTGAAAATAGGTGGGCTAGTAGGCCAGTATCTCCAGTATCTCCAGTCACTCTCTTTTTTTTTTTGGGGGGGGGTTTAAGGGGGGGGGTTTGTGAGGGGAGAGGCGGGGAGGGGGAGTTGTATTGGGAAAGGTAAAGAAAAGGGGGGGAAAAAAAAAAAAAAAAAAAAAAAAAAGGGGAAAAGAAGGGGGGTGGGGGGCGTTTTGAGGAGAACGTTTTTTTTTGGGGGGGGGGGGTTTCACTAAGCCACTATGTCACTAGAGCCCTAGATCTGTTTGATTTAAAGATCAGGGATGGTATAATATAAGACACACTGAGTCTATAAATAAGGGGAGGGGTTGGATGGGATGGGATGGGCAAAGGTATAAGGTGGTTCACTACTAGGGGAGACTAGGGATGTGGGGAAATCGAGTATTGAAGAAGGGGAAATTTTTTTTTTTTTTTTTTTTTTTTTTTTTTCTCGATTAGAGGAGTCTCAATAAAAGGCTGACACATGCACACCTACACACTTTGAAACACTAAAGGCCAATAGGCCATGATACTTTTTTGGAATAGGATATAGAGGTGGGAGGGAAGGGTAAGGGGTAAGGGATGAGGGTATAGGGGTAGGTGGGGAGGGTAAGAGTGGGTGAGAGTGTGTTGGGGATAATAGGGGCCTAATAAGAAGACCTAGTAGGAAAATGAAGGAAGAAGGAAGAGGCAAGGGTAAGGGAATGGAAAGGGGAATGGAACCTTTTTCTTTCTGTCGCCTTTTTTTTTTTTTTTTTGGTGGAGACACAAGAAGGGGGGACAGACATAAAGAGTTAAGATATGGGTTAGGAGGTTAGGAGAGAGAGGGGGAGAGGGGGGGAGCTTAGAAGTACGTTGGGGGTAACATGTTATTAGGGGTTTAAGGGGTGAGGGAGAGGGGGGATAGGGAAGGAGGGGAGAGGAGAGAAAGGGAAAAGGAATTCCTACCTCTAAATGGTAGACAGTTAGACAGAGATTTATATGTCTAAAAAGGTGCTTATATAGTATATGTATACAATTGAATGTATCTAAGCGGTAAGGTCTCTATGAAGGGGGGGATATCCCATCTCTCGTGTGCTCGACTAGAATTGAGGGGTGGAGGGGACTGAAAGGGGTAATTTAGGGAAACGCACCCGGACTTACAACAGGGCGTGACTCTCCTCGGTGCTCACACACCTTAGCCCACTAAAGCGTCTCTCCTCCGTGTGGAGGGAAGTCGGAGACGCTTAATTCATTTTTTTTTTTTTTTTTTTTTTTTTTGTCCTCACTGGGATCCTAGGGGACCAACCGGTTTGAAGGACTAGAGAAAATAGACAATTTCTTTTTTTTTTTTTTTTTTTTTTTTTTTTTCTCTTTGCTCTCTTTCCTCTCTCTCGTTTTTCCTCCCTCTCCCCTCTCTCGCCCATTTTTTCTCCCTCTTTTTGGGGGGGACTCCCTTATCTTTTAGCCCTTTATTTCCACATTGGGCACCTCTATTAGTTTCCCAAGGAGCCACGTGATTGAGATTTTAAAATGGCCAAGATCAATTTGATGTCTTATAATGTAAAAGGGTTAAATAACCCTGAGAAAAGAGCTAAATTGTTAGCAGAACTATGGAGATTAAAGACACAGGTCGTCTTTCTCCAAGAGACTCATTTTAAGAAAAATAAAAACCCAAAACTGACAAATCACAGATTTCCAATAATCTATCAGAGTTCCTCATCGACAACAAAGACGAAGGGGGTGGCAATTATGTTATCAAAGACAATTAGATGGAAGGAATTAAAGGTAATTCAGGATGAGGAAGGGCGTCTACTTATAGTAAAAGGATACCTAAACGACCAGAAAGTAACTCTGGTTAATGTCTATATGCCTAATGAAGGACAGATTGCAGCGTTGGAGAAATACATTAATGTGATTCAGTTGAATGCAGAAGGAAGAATTATATTGGCAGGGGATTTGAATATGGCCCTAGACCCTATCTTAGATACATCTAAGGGAACATCACACCTTTCATATAGCAAATTAAGTAAAGCAAAGCGTTTGCTACAGAAGATACAGGTGGTAGATAGTTGGAGGATTAGTCATACCCATGAGAGAGACTATACTTTTTTTTCAGCCAAACATAAAACATATTCCCGAATAGACTATATATTTGTATCACAGAATATTTTGCAGAATATTGTGGAGGCCTCCATTGGATCATTTACAATCTCTGATCACTCACCAACAAATTGTAAACTGGAATGGGGAGAACCTGTAGCGCGCGAGTGGCACTGGAAAATCAACGAGTCCCTTCTGAAAGACCCAGAATATGAGGAAAAAATAGTTCAGGAAATGGAAGGGTTCTTTCTTGATAATGAGGTAGGAGAGGTGTCGCCTAGCTGTATTTGGGAAACGCATAAATGCTTTATGAGAGGGATTTTAATCTCAATGGGAACACAAAGGAAACGTAAGATAGGGAGACAGATAGAAACATTATTGGGAGAAATTCGTAAATTAGAAAATATACATAAAAAAACGTTGGCTATTCAGAGTGAGGAGAAGCTGAGGCAGACAC
The DNA here is from genome assembly GCF_905171775.1 of Rana temporaria. Classification (NCBI taxonomy): domain Eukaryota; kingdom Metazoa; phylum Chordata; class Amphibia; order Anura; family Ranidae; genus Rana; species Rana temporaria. The sequence continues at coordinate 85,861,283 of NC_053496.1, read as the reverse complement.
GAGAGGAACTAAATCTGTTACTAACAGACAATGCAAAAGCCTCACTAAAAAGAGGTAAACGTGCCTTCTATGAATATGGCAATAAGCCGAGTAGAATGCTAGCGAGGGCTTTAAGAGAAACGCGGAACCAAAATCATATAGATGGCATCAAAACAACAGGAGATAGGATAGTGAAATCCTCACAAGAAATTGCAAACGTATTTAAAAATTATTATACGAAATTATATCAATTAAAAGAAGAGAGGGATACAGGAAAGAGGAACAGGCAGGAGGAGAAGATAAAGGAATATATAGAGAAGGCGGGAATGCCGAAATTGGCAGAGGAAATTGGGAGAGATATGGAAGGGCCGATTACGGCCGAAGAATTCACAAATACTCTCAAAATGCTAAAGACAGGTAAAGCCCCCGGCCCCGACGGGTTTACCCTCTTTTACTATCGGACCTATGCAGAAAAACTGTTGCCAAGATTTTTAAAAGCTTATAACGCGATAAGAGAAGGACAGGGGATACCGGAGGAAGCCCTTATGGCACATATAGCGGTTATACCCAAGGAGGGAAAAGATTTAACACTATGCTCCAATTACCGCCCTATATCGTTATTAAACGTTGATCTGAAGATCTTTACAAAAATTCTAGCAAATAGAATATTACCACATATCCCTGATTTGATACACCAAGATCAGGTGGGATTTACCCCAGGAAGGGAAGGCAGGGAAAATACGATGCGGGTGATTAATGCGATCCATCTCTCCCAGGTATCCAAGAAAGCACTAGTTCTGGTATCCACCGACGCTGAAAAAGCGTTTGATAGGGTCGACTGGAAATTCTTAAAAGCAATTATAAAATATATCGGCTTGGGGGAGGGAATGCAAAGATGGGTTATGAGCCTATACTCACAGCCAAAAGCTAGAATAAAGATAAACGAGACTATGTCGGAACCCTTTGAGATACGGAATGGGACGCGGCAAGGTTGTCCCCTGTCACCAATAATTTTTATTTTGACACTTGAACCCTTTCTGAGGATGATAAGGAGGAATACCGATATTAGAGGTATCTGTGTAAAGGGAGGAACATACAAGTTAACCGCTTTTGCGGATGATTTGATGTTTTCTCTTACGGAACCTGTTTTATCTCTTCCCCCATTGCTGGCTGAGATTGCTGAATATGGCGCGTTATCAAATTTTAAAGTAAACTATGACAAGTCGGAGGCAATGGGGGTAGAGATGAATATGGTACAACAACGACAATTAGCCGCCTCTTTTATGTTTAAATGGACAAATTCTCATATTGGATATCTGGGGACTAAAATCCCGAAGAAATTAAATAGAATCTTAGAGCTTAATTTAGCACCATTGATAAGGCAAATAAAACGTGATTTACAGAAATGGGATAAGGAGGTTTTTACCTGGTTTGGCAGGGTCAATATTATAAAGATGAATGCAATGCCTAGGATATTATATCTATTACAGACACTCCCTACCAGTATACCCCAAGGGTTCTTGAAAGAGATCAGAATGAAGTTTGCGGGATTCATATGGGCAGGGAAACCAGCCAGAGTCAGAAGAGATATCTTAACTTTACCTAAAGAAAAAGGGGGCATAGGTTTCCCAGATCCACTCGCATACTATGAGGCTGTACATTTGTCAAGAGTTCTTGACTGGTGTGTTACCCCGAAGACTAAACCATGGATTCTCTTCGAACAGGCAATGATAGAAATACCGTTGGAAGGACTAATTTGGCTTTCTAAATCCATTTTACCACAATCAGTTAAAAAGCATCCAACAATAGGGACGACAATCATGGTGGTGAAAAAAGTATTTAGAAAATCAAATGATGAAACAGAAGCAAATCCTCTAACTCCGGTCCTGGGAAACCCGGCATTTATGCCGGGTGTAAATGACCCAGGGTTCGAGAATTTAAAAAGACAAGGCAAAACCAGATTGATCCACTTTCAGAAGGAAAATCGGGTAATGACATGGGAGGAAATTGAAAGTGAACTAGCTGAGGTTCTAGAACCATTCAGGCGAAGACAGCTAAGGGGTTTCCTGCGATCAATACAGAGCCAGACAACAGTGAGGACGAGTTTGTCGGAATTTGAGAAATTATGTCTTAAGGGAGAGGCGATGAGACATTCGTTATCAATATTTTATTCCCTGGTAAATGAACTTAAAGCTCCACAAGAAATAGGCTTTATACATGCTTGGGAGAGAGACCTAGGGGTAACTTTTACAGAGAACCAGAAGGGAAAAATTTTTGAGTTTAATCATAAAGCCTCTCTAGCATCCAAATATCAGGAGGGAGGATATAAGATCCTGAGCAGGTGGTATAGGACCCCGGAAGTGTTAAACCAAATTTTTCCACAAGCGTCAAATCTTTGTTGGCGATGTTTAAAAGAGGAAGGAACTCTGATACATATCTTTTGGAACTGTGAAGGAGTGAAAGAATTTTGGAGGATGGTATCTGAGGAAATAGAAGAGATAACTGAAATGTCTCTTGGAGAGAACCCAGCGGTCTACCTGTTGTTAGACATCCCTATATCAGTAGTTAAATATAAAAAATCTTTGGTAAGACACTTATTAATAACAGCTAGAGCGTGCATTCCAGCTTTATGGAAGAGCATGTGTTCACCAAGTAGACCTCAATGGCATGAAAAAATCAGGGAAATCCAATGTATGGAAAATCTTACGATGGCTCTGAGGGAACAGGAGGGGAAGTATAGGGAGATATGGGCCCCCTATGATAGGTATAGGGAACGAGGGGAGTAGGGGGGGGGGAGAGGGAGGAATTGAAAGTATTGGGGTTTTTTTTTTTTTTTTTTTTTGCCCGGACCCGGGAAGGTTTTTTTTTTTGGACAAGGGGTCCGGACATTGGGGTGGGCGAGAGGGAGATTGGGTCTCTCAATTCCTTAAACAGAGAGAGGACAGGTTAAATGGCCTGGGGGAATAGGAAATAGGAAGAACGAGGAATCATTATTTTTTTTTTTTTTAGAGATAGGTCAGGAACAAGTATAATGTATAGTGGTTTGATTGTTGGCTTTTGTTTTCTAATATGATAATATCCCTGTTCTTATGGAATTGTGAAATGAGGAAAAATGAAAAATAAAGAATTATAAAAAAAAAAAGTAAGAAGGTCTCCCAATTACCCTTCCTTTGGGTAAGGTTTACTCATGCTCTCTTTCACCAAAAGTATTTCATGCACTTTGCATCTCTATCATAGCATGTTTGATCATTGAGACTACTCTATAATAGAGTTTTCTCAGTGACACGGCATCACCAAATCAAAACATATAGATAATAGGCAATATAAGTGAAAATATATACACAAGTAAAGTGGTGGGATGGTACAGGGCTTGTAATATGCCAAGTACTTTGATTACTGTATTAAAGAAGACATGGAAGTGTCAGATCCCCATGAATGCAGAGCTTTCCCGGATGCATGCTCCCATTTTCAGCTATGTGAGATGACAGCAGGAAGCTGCCCTGGGGGCCTGAAAAGTATTGCACCCATGATTAGTGTATCATAGGTGTAATATCAGTCTCCTGCACACTATCCCTATAGCTTTCTGCCCATACCTCTGAATATGCTTTCAGTTTGAAAGCTGAAGGAGGAATGAATGGACTATAAAGCAGTAGTAGAGGGGACTTGTAGTTCATTCATTCACAGATTGCTGTGAATGAATGAAACCAAGCACTGCACAGCACATGACAAGAACTGCGGGGGGGGGGGGGGAGGCTGCCGATGGGTAACCTGTTTAAAAAAAGGTAAACTATGGGGTATTAAACCCAAAAGCAAACATTATATTACAGTTTACAAATTCTTAAATGTGGTGGCTTGATTTCCTTTATTTTCATCTGGTTATCTATCCTGCGGGTTTGTTAACAGAACAAGCTGTTCTGTAGATGTTGTAAAGGGTTGAGACAAACCCGTTAACACCGACGGGTGCTTACAATGATCAGCTTTCATGTAAAACCTTTTTCCAAGAGGCAGCACAGTGCCTAAGTGGTTGGGCATTTCGGTTTGGCAGCACTAGAGTTATCAGATTGAATCCCAATGGTACTACTTGCCTGGAGTTTGCATGTTTTCCCTGTGCCTGCATGCGTTTCCTCTGGGTACTCCGATTTCCTCCCACATGTTAAAGACATGCTGGTAGGTTCATTGGCTCCCATCTAATTTGGCCCTAATATGTGTATGTTTCAGTGCAAACGGAAAGTATTCACAGCGCCTCACTTTTTCCACATTTTATGTTACAGCCTTATTCTAAAATGGATTAAATTCATTATTTTTTCTCAAACAATTCTACAAACAATACCCCATAATGACAATGTGAAAGGTTTGTTTTAAATCTTTGCAAATTTGTTAAAAAAAATTAAATAAAATACAAAAATAAAAATAAAAATCACATGTACATAAATAGGTCACAGCCTTGGCCATGACACTCAAAATTGAGCTTAGGTGCATCCTGTTTCCACTGATCATCCTTGTGATGTTTCTACAACTTGATTGGCAAATTCTGTTGGTTGGACAGGATTTGGAAAGGCACACACCTGCCTATATAAGGTCTCACAGTTAACAGTGCATGTCAGAGCACAAACCAAGCCATGAAGTCAAAGCACAGTGGCCTTGTTACCATACTTATTATAATATTAAAGTGCATAAAAAAAGCACAAACTCAAAGTGCATTTTGCCCTTAGTGCCCAATTTTGCAGAATGAATGAATGGACTTGTATAGCGCTACTGCTTGGCTGGTGCGGTCATTTTACCCCGTAGGATCGTGACACACGCTTGGGACACACAGTCATACACACAGATATACATATATATACTGGGCCAATTTGGACAAGATCCAATTTACCTACCAGCATGTCTTTGGAGTGTGGGAGGAAACCGAAATACCCGGAGGAAACCCACGCAGGCACAGGGAGAACATGCAAACTCCAGGCAGATGGTGTCGTGGTCGGGATTCGAACCAGCGACCCTTTTGCTGCTAGGCGAAAGTGCTACTCACTGCACCACTGTGCAAATTATGCAAATTATAGAACGGTTGTGCACCTACTGAGACATTAACGGAGCATCACACTATTGCGCTTATCCCCAAACACTCTCCCCCCCCAAAGATAAATACACTCACTTTGCCAGGCCTTCCAAGACAGCAGGAAGGAGAACAGATTTTTGTGCTCTCTTCAGTATTCTGAAGTAGGTTAAAAAAACAATGTTCAATGTTTCCGTATGCTGTGGGAAAAGGGAGAAAAATACAGACAATTATTTTAAGGAACCACAACATTGTAGTTAACTCTTCCATACACTGTAAAGATTTCATTCAGACAGATAACATTACAACATGTAATTGTTTGTAATTATTGTTAATATGAAAAATATAAATCTGACCAGCTTTAAAGGTTATAAGGAGAACATTTAAAAAAGGCTAAACATGGCCAAGTTATGTAACAAATGATGACAGAGTGGAGTAAATGCATAGCTATGTTCATACTCATGCATATACAGTGAGGGGGAAAAAGTATTTGACCCCCTGCTGATTTTGTACGGTTGCCCACTGACAAAGAAATGATCAGTCTATAATTTTAATGGCAGGTTTATTTTAACCTCTTCCCTACCGAGTCATAGTAATATGACGTCGGCAGGGACCTTTCGTCCTTCATACTGGGACGTCATACGACGTCCTTGCTTTTCCTGGCCGCTAGGGGGCGCGCGCGCCCCATTGCTCGGGACCCGGTGCGCGTGCCTGGTGGGCGCGATGTCCGCCGGGCACCCGCAATTGCCCCCAATCACGGCAGGACCATGGATCTGTGTGTGTAAACACACAGATCCATGTCCTGTCAGCGGTGAGGAGACAGATGTGTGTTCCCAGTACAGAGGAACACACATCGATCTCCTCCCCTTGTGAGTCCCCCTACAGTTAGAACACACTTAAGGGAACATATTTAACCTCTTCAGCGCCCCCTAATGTTGACCCCTTCCCTGCCAGTCACATTTACACAGTAATCAGTTCAGTTTTATAGCACTAATCACTGTGTCAATGTGAATGGTCCCAAAAATGTGTCAAAAGTGTCCGATATGTCTCACAATAAAAACCGCAGATCGCCGCCATTACTAGTAAAAAAAATTAAAATAAATAAATAACACTAGAACTTTTGCGCAAACCGATCAAATACGCTTATTGCGATCTTTTTTTTTTTTTAACCAAAAACATGTATAAGAATATGTATCGGTCTAAACTGAGGGAAAAAAAAAATATGATATTTATTAAATCAAAGTGTAAAAGATATTGTGTTTTTTTAAAAATTGTCGCTCTTTTGTTTATAGCGCAAAAAATAAAACCGCAGAGGTGATCAAATACCACCAAAAGAAAGCTCTATTTGTGGGAGCTACGTCGCACGACCGCGCAATTGTCATTCAAAGTGCGACACCGCTGAAAACTAAAAATTGGTCTGGGCAGGAAGGGGGTGAAAATTACCTGTATTGAAGTGGTTAACAGCGAGAGACAAAACAAAAAATATCCAGAAAAACGGTTTAAAAAAAAAAAAAACAGATAGAAACCAGGGTTTGACAAATTTGCTTGGAATCTAGGAGCCAGCTAAAAAAGTTATGAGCCAGAAAACGCGCCCGGCTCGCACGCAGAAGCAAACGTAAACGGTGTTCAAACCACACATGTGAGGTATCGCCGCGATTGGTAGAGCGAGAGCAATAATTCTAGCCCTAGACCTCCTCTAACTCAAAACATGCAACCTGTAGAATTTTTTAAACGTCGCCTATGGAGATTTTAAAGGGTAAAAGTTTGTCGCCATTCCACAAGCGAACGCAATTTTGAAACATGACATGTTTGGTATCAATTTGCTATGCGTAACATTATCTTTGACAATATAAAAAAAAAATTTGGGCTAACTTTACTGTGGTCTTATTTTTTTAATAAAAAAAAAAAGTGTATTTTTTCCCAAAAAAGACCGCTGCGCAAATACGGTGTGACAGAAAGTATTGCAACGGCCGCGATTTTATTCTCTAGGGTGTTAGAATAAAAAAATATATATATATAAAAAAAAAAGAAGGAGGTAAAAGAGGCCATGCAGGGAGATGACAAATAATAAAATAATTTTAAATAAGAAAAAAAAGTTTAAAAAATAAATAAAAAAAAGCTATAAAAAAAAAAAAAAAAAAGGCTATATGAAGCTATTTAAATCAGCTCCCCCCACACTCACCATTAGGCAAAAGGCGGCCACAATCACTTCCTGCTCTTCTCCACTTTGGGAAGGAGATGGGCGGGCAGTAAATGCAGGCAGAAATCCCCATTAGTATTGCTGGTTGTCTCTTGTCATACCAGCGGCGACCACAAGATGGTGCCAGACTACAGTAGGAATTATAGGCCTGCAGTAGGCTGCGGCCTCAATTACCGGCCGGCGCTCCGCGATCGCACGACGGGGGAACGGAGACGCAGGATGCGCCAGGTCGCCAATTCTAGTCACAATTGCAACCTGGCGCCCGGGAATTGTCCAACTCCGTTCTATACCAAGTCGTTAAAGGTTTCAAGGCTGATTTTTGGAAACTCAAACTACCTCCACATATTTTCTATGGGATCAAGGTCTGGAGACTGGCTAGGCCACTCCAGAACCTTAATGTGCTTCTTATTGAGCCACTCCTTGGCTGTGTTTTGGGTCATTGTCATGCCAGAATACCCTGGCTGAGGGAAGGAGGTTCTCACACAAGATTTTACAATACACGACCCCGTCCATCATCCCTTTGATACAGTGAAGTTATTCCCAAAGAATGTTTCCACCTCCATGTTTGACAGTGGGGATGGTGTTTGGGTAATGGGCAGCATTCCTCCTCCAAATACAGCGAGTTGAGTTGATGCCCATGAGCTTGATTTTGGTATCATCTGACCACAACACCCTCTTCTCCTCCGAATCATTCAGATGTTCATTAGCAAACTTCAGACGGGCCTCTACATGCATTTTATTGAGCAGGGGGACCTTGCGGGGGGCTGCAGGATTTCAGTCTTTCATGGCGTAGCATGTTACCAATAGTTTTCTTGGTGGCTATGGTCCCAGGTGCCTTGACAAGATTCCTACTGTAGTACTTGGCTGATTCCTCACTGTCCTCATGATCATTTAAACTACACGAGTTGAGATCTTGCATGAAGCCCCAGATCAAGAGAGATTGACAGTTATTTTGCATTTCTTCCATTTGCGAAAAATGGCACCAACTGTTGTCACCCTCTCACCAAGCTGCTTAGCAATGGTCTTGTAGCCCCATTCCAACCTTGTGTAGGTCTACAATCTTGTCCCTGACATCCTTATACAGCTCTTTGGTCTTGGCCATGGTGGAGAGATTGGAAGCCGATTGATTGCTTCTGTGGACAGGTGTCTTTTATACAGGTAACAAGCTGAGATTAGGAGCACTCCCTTTACAGGAGTGTTCCGAATCTCAGCTCATTACCTGTATAACAGACACCTGGAAGCAGAAATCTTGCAAATTGATGGGGGATCAAATACTTATTTCACTCATTAAAATTCAAATCACATTTATAACTTGTTTTAAATTAGTTATTCTGAATATTTTTGTTGTTATTCTGTCTCACTGTTAAAAGAGAAGTCTGTTTTGTTGTTTTTTTTCCCCTAATCATACTCATCTCAGTGGATGGAGCATCAGACTGTCCCCCGGTGTCTCTGCACCGAGAACCAAGCCACCGAACACCGCTGTTGGCTTGGTTCTCACTCCCTCCCTGTCGGTCTGTCTGACTGTCGGTCAGCATTGCTTCTGCTCTACTTCTCAGCGCTCATTGGAGCACCGAGCAGTGGAGGGGCAGAAGCGGCCGTCTGTCAGTGAACAAACGTACAAAAACAGCTGGGGATCAAATACCCTTTCCCCTTACTGCATGAATTATTAAAAGGAAAAAAAAAATACTTTTAGCGACTGCTATGATGACCATTTCAAAAAAAGAAGGAAAGAAATGGGTCAATTTAAAGTGTAGTTAACCACACAAACATTTACAGGCTGATCCAGTAAGCCACAGACAGGCAACCTTGGTACCCCAGCTGCTGAAACTACAAATCCTACCGGGCCTCATATATGTTGTGTAACACAAAGCAACTATACATTTTTTGAAAGGTTTTACCAGTTTTAATTTCTTTTCTTTACTTTCTGAGGCGTCAGCTTCAAGAAGTTCTCGTTCTAGTTTTTCTTCCGTTTTCCTCCACTGAAAATAGAAAGATATGCAAATCAATGAATGCAGGTAGGTTATAACAGTGGTCGCTGTGTCAAATGGTCTGTTACCCCCAGACAAAATGCAGTAGAAAAGCCTCCTACTGACACAGCTTGGCGTAATCCTAGCACCGAATCTTAAAACGTTGAGGGGCTGAACCGATCAACACAACAAAAACTCTGTAGTCATTTTGGGCTGACCCTCTACTATTCAGACACACAGGTTGTGCTTCCCCTGTTAAAAAGGTGCAGTAAACAATTTAAAAAAAACTAATACAGCCACCATATCCAAGACAAGTGAACATGTTCTACACCTTTAGTTTCTCAACCCCAAATGTGATTACGGTATTCTGGAAGGTCAATTAACCACTTGCCGCCCGCCCTATTGCAAATTGACGTCGGCAAAGTGGTTTCAATATCCCGACTGGACGTCATATGACGTCCTCAGGATATTGAGCAGCTGCACGCCCTCGGGGGCGCGCATCGCGGCGATCGTTGTTGCAGGGTGTCAGTCTGACACCCCGCAACACCGATCTAGGTAAAGAGTCTCTGACGGAGACTCTTTACCACGTGATCAGCCGTGTCCAATCACGGCTGATCACGATGTAAACAAGAAGAGCCGGTTATTGGCTTTTCCTCACTCGCGTCTGTCAGACGCGAGTAGAGGCGAGCCGTTCGGCTGCTCCTCTGACAGGGGGGGTTTGTGCTGATCGATCAGCACAGCACCCCCCAAGGATGCCCACCCTAGACCAGAGATGCCCACCCTAGACCACCAGGGATGCCACCCTAGACCACCAGGGATGCCAATCAGTGCCCACACTGGGCATCACTGATTGGCAGGCATTGTTTGGCACTGATTGGCATCCATAAGTACAATATAATACAGTACATCCATGCCGCCCATCCGTGCCGCCCATCAGCGCCACCTATCAGTGCCCCATATTATTGCTCATCAATTCTATCTCATCAGTGCCGCCTTATCATTCCCCAACAGTGCAGCCCCGTCAGTGAAGGAGAAAAAATACTTATTTACGTTTTGTAACGGGGGAAAAAAAAAAAGCATTTGTTTTTCAAAACTTTCGGTCTTTTTATTTCTTTTTTGCAGAAGGTGTATAACTGCCCTGTATGGAAGTGGTTAAAGAGTCAGCAGATTTCAATATCTAGGTTTTCTATAATGAAAAGGGTCAGACTTTTAAGGCACAGTAAACAATGAAGAGTACAGAAAAAAAAAATCACATTTATCAAGACAAAAATACATATATGATATACAGAAGAGCATGAAAGAACAAATTAAAAAGCATATATATTAAGATACACGATAACATGATATATAGTGAGCCCTAGTGCGTCAACCCGTTTTGCTGTTAAGCTTAGTCAGGACACATTCTGGGTTCGTAGGTTGCAGGAAAAAGGGAGAAACAGGTCTCACCATCTTGCAAGAGTCAGCCTTGCTCAACAAGTAGTTGAAGAGGGGGTAATGTCCAACAAAGAAAAAAGGAGCCAGCCTCTTTTTTTTTTTCTTCTTTGTTGGACATTATCCCCTCTTCAACTACTTGTTGAACATGTCAAGATTTAACGGTGTCGACCCAGGTCAGATTAATCCTTATCGTCATGTCCATTTGGCAACAGTGATAACAAGCCTATACCTGTGGTCATTTCACCTGGTCTTATACTCTGACATTTCGTCTTTTATGATTGTGTATTGTATATATTTCATAAGATGCAGTTGGCATATTTTTTGGGGAATTTTACCCTTTTTGAGGATTATTAAAATCTATTTTTTACATTTCTAAGTAGTGCCTACAAAGTCCATTTTTTCTCTTACCATATTTTTCAAACTTGTTGAACAAGGCTGACACTTGCAAGATAGTGAGATCCATTTCTCCCTTTTTTTCTGCAACCTACGAACCATGAATGTATCCAAACGAGGCTCAACGGTGAAACGCTTTGACGCACTAAGGCTCACTATATATCATGCATCTTAATGTGTGTATATATATATATATATATATATATGCTTTCTCATTTGTTCTTTCATGTATACGTATACCATATATGTATTTTTGTCTTAATAAATGTGATTTTTTTTCTATATTCTTCATTGTTTACCGTGCCTTAAAAGTCTGACCCTTGGTCACCTCCTGGGACCCTTTTCTGTATCTCCACAAATTATTTATGGATGTGGCAATGTGAGTGATTTCCTTCCTTATTTCTTTGTTTACTATAATGAGTCCCAACACACAAGTTTTTACCTTTCTTTGCATTCTAGACAGATTCTTCCTCTTGTCTTTGTAGGACATTAGTTTCTGCTTGGGGGCAAGGTCTTCTGCATCCTTATTCAATTGCACTTCTTTAATTCTTAGATGGAGCAAGATGTTCAGCACCTAAAAAATAACATTAATGTGGTAAGACTACATAGGTTTAATAAAGCTGCTTTAACCACTTAAAGACAGCCTACGGCAGATGTACTGCGGCAAAAAGGCTATATTGCGCGAAATTATGTAACTGTATGTAATTTTGTGCAATAGATACTGTGGGTGTGCGCCCATTGGACAGAGGGGGAGCCAATCAGTGGGTCCAGTGTACACCCGCGATCGTTGCCCAGAGAGGCAGATCGCTGTTCTGACAGGAAAGAACACAGTGATCTTTTGCTCCGGCTAAGCAGGAACACGGATCAGTGTTCCTCCAGTTAGTCCATCCACACCAGTTAGCAAATACCTCCTAGGGACACCCTTAGATCACCCGATGTTAACCCCTTTCCCTGCCAGTGTCACTAGTACAGTAACCATGCATACGTTCAGCACTGATCACGATTAGGGTCACTGGTTTCCAAAAAAGTATCAAAAGTGTTAGTCGGGTGTCTGATCTGTCCGCCGCAATGTCACAGTCCTGCTAAAGACTGCTGATCTTCACCTTTTTTAGTAAAAGAGATAAAATAAAAATGCCAAAAATCTAACTCATAATTTGAAGATGCTATAACTTTTGCGCAAATCAATATACGCTTATTGGGATTTTTTTTACCAGTACATGTTGGCCTAAATTGATGAAGACATTTGATTTACATTATTGTATTGTATTTGTTTTATAGCAGTTATTCTGGTATATGCAAGCAGTTAGTAACAGGCCCAAAGTTTCTGACATACAGTAGATGTACACAGATGGGTGGTCAGGTTACCTCAGTTGGCTAAACCCAAACCCTTCATCTGGAAGCAAAACGGGACCTTCCCACATACTGCAGATCAGATTTAGTTCAACATTCCTTCGGCCTGCAGGCACCAGCTCATGCCTGGATCTCGAAGCTCCATCGGGTTTTGTTGTTACTGACGTCATCAGGGGCACAAAGCCCAAGGTTTATGGTTTAAATTTACCCGACATCCACTCAAAATGTAACGCCCATCGACTACCATAGGCTTATACGGTGGCACCCATCAGGAAGATTGGTGGCTACAGTCGGGTGGATCTTAGATAAATACATCTCCCATGATCGCTGTGCTCCATTACACTTTTTTTTAAACGCACAGATTATATGTCATACGTTTCATTATTGATCTCAAAGTATATTAACTTAATTATTAGCTCAGCACTTCTTGATATATAGTAATAAATCGATTTGTTGTAACTATGGATTTTTTGGATTATACTGTAATTCTGTTCAAAGGTATCGCTACTAGAGTTTCCTAACTTTTCAATTATTAGAAGATTAAAAAAACAGGTTTCATCAAAGTCGACTTTGCTAGTAATGCTGGGAAAATTTAGTTTATATAGGTGTTCTCTCTCTCTCATGCACCAATTCATTTATGGAGCTGAGAGACACTTTCTCTGTATGCTGAAAGCAAACAATGGCTTGTCACATGCACAGTGCTTCCAGCTCACTGGGAGTAACATGTTCAGGATTCACACAAGCCCCTGTGCAATAACAAGCTTAGTTTGTTCCAGCATACTTGTCTGGCACATAGTCTCAACAATACACGTAACTGCAAAGTAGTACCATGGCCTTCCTTAACCACTGAAATGCAGCAATTACAAAAGCTGCACAGTTTACTGTAACAGCTCTAACAGAGCTCAAAATCATTAAATGTGTTGGAAATTTAAAGCATTCAACACAACATACAGGGATTTCTGGATTTTGCAAGATCATAAAAACATAATCACAGATAACCAACATTCTCCTAAAAGTCACACAGTACTATTAGACTATAAGCCATTCCGCGTTGACAGGCTGAATGACGTATGGGCAATTCATATGAGTATCTTCAATTTACCTCTGAACGGACGTCATAATTCTTACTCTTCACCAATCCTGAAATCACCTTCACTGCTGCTAAAGAAGCCTGGCCAAGCTTGTCCTGTCTGAAAAGCTTTTTCACTGCCTCAATGCACAGATCAGAAACCTGCAGAATACAAAAACACAAAACTATAGCAATCTGGTGTTAACAGCATACAGGATCAATTAAAAAAAAAAAAAAAAAAAGGGAGATGAAAAAAGTTGAGTCAGCCTCATATGGCACAGTACTTGAAAAGAATTCTGCCCTTTTACTAGACAATGTGGTAATGCCCATTGTCTCCCCCTAGGATACCCCTGGTGCCTGTTAAAGCAGATCTCCGGACAGATTCTCCCCCCCCCCCCCCATATGTCCTGGTTGCCGATCTCCTACCTTCACCAACTTTGCCATCCATGTTCTTCTGAGCTCTGTAGTTCCTCTGCAATAGGCTGAACAACCGTTATTGCCTGCTGACATCCTGTTTATAAGACCGCTGGCTTCTATCCCTATTATAAGCTCAGTCAGCGGTCTGAAACGCCCCCTTGTAGTCCTCTGAAAACGAGCAGGGAGGAAGCAGACATGTTGTGGGCAGAAGGGGTCTCACAGCCCCTGGTCTGTGCTGCCCATGGAGAAGGTTTCCTCCTCCTCTGCTCCCCGACAGTCACCGCACCTCCACTCCGCCCCCTTGTATAACAGTAGGGATCTTTCACTGTGTCAGGTATTTACACTGGTGGTCCTTGACATGGTGGTCTCAGACATGCGACACTGGTGGTTCCTGATAAGCTGCACTGGTTTGCATTTATATTAAAATGCATTACATTTATTTATTAAATATTATATTAATATGCATTTATATTAAAATGCTTTGCATTTATATTAAAATGCTTTGCATTTATAAGGCCTCATTCACACTTAGGGCCGTTCGGGTCCGTCTGACACGGACCTGAACGGCCGCTCCATGCATCGCTATGGAGCGTCGGATGTCAGTGGAGACATGTCCGCTGACATCCGACATGCTAAAAACAGACGTATGGGGGCCACGTCCCCATCCGTCCAATGCGGATCGGGTAAGATTTGATGAAAACGGACATGCTGTCCATTTCATCAGATCGCTCCATAGGACACAGCGGTGCCTGACAAGCCCCTCCCCACTCAGTGAGCAGAGAGGAGCTTGTCATCCGTCGGCTCAGCGGAGATCTGCGGACTGATCTCCCTCTGAGCCGACAGGAGCAGGCGGACTCCGTAGCAATGGAGTCCGCCAAGTGTGAATGAGGCCTAAGGCTGTAACCTATCATACTGTGTTTTATGTATGGTTTTCTGGCTTCAGAATGAGGGGTGTGATTTATGTTGAAGTGGGAGAGTTCACATTTACATGTACAAGCCTAGTGTACCCTCCCACATTCACTCCCATCCCAAGGACTCATGGGAAATGTAGGCCGATGACAGACAGATAATGCATTTTCATGAATCACAAAGCTGACTTCCTGAAAATTAAATCAGTCATATCTCTTAAACGGTATGAAGTTTCACAAATGCAATAACTGTTTAGCGTTTTGTGTGGGGTGGAATACTAATAATGTATTTTTTTTTAAATCCCACAGTTCTATTCTAACTCCATGAGCACAGGGTGCACAAATGTTTTTATTTGGATGATTTTTCTATTGTCCAGTCATCCACATATTTGGAGTAGGAAGTCTAAACTTGCCTCAGTACCACAATTTTATGTTATATGATGGCATGATTTGCATTTTTTGTAGGCATGAGATGGAATCAGGTCTGCCTAGTACAAATGAACATTCCCAGCACCCTAGATGCTGGGAACTTATTACTACAATATCCATTTTCAGAAAAGATGCATCGTGAACTGCAGAATGATTATATATCTAAGACAAATGTAAAACATGTGACCAACAGAGAAGGACCCCCAATTCAAACCCACAGGAATGTTCTAGTGTTACCCAAATATTAAAATGGTTTTTCACCTTAATGCATTCTATGCGTTAAGCCAAAAACCTGTGCTGCAAAATCCCCCTCAGCCCCCCCTTATACATACCTGACCGGGCCAGCGATGTGCACAAAAGCAGCGACTGTTGCCACCGTCTCCCTCCTGCCTGGGCAGATTGCTAGCAGCAGGAGCCAGTGGCTTCAAATGCTGTCAATCAAATGCTGTGTCGAGAGAGCAGGGGGCCTGAGATACCCGCTTTGTGTCAGATGCATAGACACAGACAGGGCAGTGCACTGGTGCCCTCATGTAAAGCAGCTTTGTGGCGCGTGCCGAAGAAGGAGCCTGGAGCACCAGTGGGGGACCACAGAAGAGGAGAATCTAGGCGGCTCTGTGCAAAACCATTACACAAAGCAGGTATAATATAATGTGCTGAAGAGGACCTGTTACTTTATGCTCAAAGTATTTAATGGTTATTCTCCCTAGTCTAATTAGCTGGTGTCTTTTATGCCACTTTCTTATATATACACACCAAGATTCTTGAATTTGTTCTCTAGCAATACCAGACATGGCACAAAAGACACATTGGGGGTTATTTACCCAAGGCAAATCCATTTTGTACTACGAGTGCACTTGGAAGTGCAGTCGCTGTAGACCCGAGGGGGACATGCAAGGAAAATAAACAGCATTTGAGCTTGCACATGATTGAATAAAATCAGCAGAGCTTCCCCTCGTTTCAGATTTACAGCGACTGCACTTCCAATGCAATTTCAAGTGCACTTTGCACTTGTAGTGCAAAGTGGATTTGCCTTTAGTAAATAACCCCCCATTGTGTCCACAGAAGCACCAAATTAGAAAACACCAAGATACAAAAGAACATACTGTATTATTCGGTAGATTCTACCTGCCTTGCAGACAAATTAACAAACTACCATTAGTAGTCCATGCTGTAATCTACGTAAAAATATATATATATATATATATATATATATATATATATATATATATATATATATATATATATATATATATATATATATATATATATATATATATATATATATAAATATATAAAAAGTTCTAAAGGTAGAAAAATTGTGTTTGTGTTCCCTCACGCCAGACAATGCCTATTAACCCCTTATTTTCTGAAAAGTGACTGTCTCTTGTGGAGACAATATCTGCCTTAAAACCCAAATTCCTGGGCTGTGTCTTACATATGTTTCTTCTCAAGCTATAATCCTTTTTGGCATCAACTACGCTGAAATAATAACGACACTCTAACGCCCTCTAGTTGTAGACAAAATCCTATTCTGGAAACAAAATTTATATTAACAAATCATTTACATCAAGGAAATGGTTGACATTAATGTGTGTAGTACACATAATGACAAACACTCTTTCCAGTTACAACTTCCTTTTCTAAATAGTAGATAAATAATTTACTAAATGTCACTACTATTGGAGCAAAACATTGCAGAAAACTAAAAATGTCACTTCCAAAAGACCAGACGAATTCTCATTTGTATATTGTATCACACTCCACGTCTGTATTGGCTATTGTTCAGATCCATTAGTTGCAATCACTTCTGAGCCACTGCTTCAGAATAGGTATGCAGATACAAACTTGTTCCGAGTCACTTTTTTTAAGTCAGCAATGGCACCCAGTTTACTTCTTGAAGTTTTTTTTAAAAATAAATCAAATAGAAGTCTTAGTTGCAATAGCATTACATAGGCTATTCCCCTTCAGTCCACCATGAATACTGCTGCCAGACTCATTCACCTCACCAACCATTTAGTGTCTGCTACTCCTCTTCGCCAATATGAATTACATTTCAAAACACCAACAACTTACAAAGCCATCCACAACCCTGCCCCAGCTCCATCCCTAACCTAGTCTCAAAATGCCAACCAAATCGTCCTCTTTGTTCCTCCCAAGACTCTCTCTAGCTCCCTAGTCGTCGCCTCCTCCAATGCTTGACTCCAGGACTTCCCCCCAGCTTCTCCCATCCTATGGGACTTCCTAACCCAAACTATCCAACTATGCACTTTTAGACAATCCCTGAAAACCCTTCTCTTCAGAGAGCCGATCCTGCCACAGCCTAACAACTGTACTTTTTTCTCTGTCAACTCATCCCCCACAGTTATTACCTTTTGTATCCATCAACCTTCCCTTCTATATTGTAAGCTCTAACAAAGCGGGTCCTCTGAATCCTTCTGTATTGAATTGTATTGCAACTGTATTGTCTGCAATCATGTAGTAAAGTGCTGCGCAAACTGTTGGCGCAATATAAATCTTGAATAATAATAATAGCTCCAAAGACACCAAATCCCTGCTACACAACAAACTGTACAAGGTTTAACAAGGACTATAATTTGAAATTCTGGCAAACCGCTAATTACTCTCCCTCTCAAAAGAGCTTGGTCCAGAGGGCTGCTGAGCAAAGGATTAAAAGGAAGCAAATACAATTAGAAACTACTTTTAAGGAGTATTTCAAAATATATTAAAGAGAAAATGTCCATGCAAAGTAAAAAATGTATACAAAGCCCCCCCCCCCCCTATATACTAACCAACAGCATGCCCCCCGCCTCTCATTTCACCTTTGCAGCCATCCACAATACCCAGCACTTCCATGTATGAAGGTGCATGTGGCTGTGCTCAGGTCTAGCAGCCAATCGCTAGGCCCAAGAACTCAAACATGACCAGTGGGAGTGAGGTCATCACTACCCTGGATCACAGACTAAAGCAATTTTAGTGCAGAGAAGAAAAGCGGGCAAGGCATTGCTATGAAGTCAAGTATAATGGGGTCAGGGGTCAACATGCAGAGACACTGTTCAAGCATTGCTTGACGCATTATGGTCCTTGTGACTATTCATTTTCTATGGGTCCTAAACTAGCAAAAAAAGCACCTGACCCTTTACTTTCTCCTTATCACAACACAGTGATTGTGTTTTCAGAAGTACATATTGCAGTGTATTAAAGAGCCAGGTGCGTTGTCATTGTAGAAATGAATACGTGATAACACATGAGCATAGGTGTGAAGCAAACCTAAATAAGTTGTATTAATACATAATGCACTATATATTGCTTTTACATATGCCTGGAGTTCAGCTTCAAGGCGGGATAAAAGAAAATAGATTTCCCAGTCTAGCACTTACATCTTGTCACAACATAGAAGTTTGATCATGTGCAGTAAGACAGTAAAGCCTGTGTAAGAAAACACAATAAACAAGGTATGCAAAGGGCTACTGACCTTCTTACACTTGTCATCAACAAGCGGTACTACAAGGACGATGATGTTGTTGTGAAAATTGAAGTGGGAAAGAGAGATCATGAGCTCACACAAGCACATCACTGCCACCTCTGCCAGTCCTTTGTATGCCTTTAATGATACCACCTCACTCTTCTTAGTTTTCATTTGTTTCCAATCTGTGTGCAAAATATGCAGGAAGAACAAGGGATCAATCAAGAGCTTGATGAAATAAAATAAGAGAAACTGCTAAATGTCAATGAGATCCATTATTCAAAAACTGTTCAGCAATAGGGAATTCATTATTTTGCCTTTGTAGCACACAAACACCCAACAAATAATACAGAGTGCAGATCTTTGTTAACACAAGGGCAAAAATGACAGGCATATAATGTTTATTAGAACCAAAAAAAAAAAGAAAAATGTTGTTTTTAATATAATACATATTGACCATGCTCATATAATGTTACACAGCACAGACTTACCCTTTATTGTTTGTTCCAGATTTTCCAGGTAAAATTTGTACTGACTTACTAAACCTTCTTCAAATTCTCTGAGTCTTTGGGTTTCCTTCTTGACCTGTTTTGCAAAAAAAAAATTACTTATTTGTTAGCATTTATAGTAAGATACGTACAATACCTCATTGAGTTTGACCAATATGAAGGCTGCCTATCTAAAAGATTACAAGTACACGTGTAATAACAAATAATAATAAAAAAAAAAAAAAAAAACTCATTTTATATTGTGTGTGAGTAATGTAAAATATATACAGGCATACCCCGCTTTAAAGCGGGAGTTCACCCATTTATTAAATTTTTTTTTTTCTCCCCTTAGATTCCTGCTCGTTCGGTCTAGGGGAATCGGCTATTTGTATTAAAATATGAGCAGTACTTGCCCGTTTTCGAGATGCATCTTCTTCCGTCGCTTCCGGGTATGGGTCTTCGGGAGCGGGCGTTCCTTCTTGATTGACAGTCTTCCGAGAGGCTTCCGACGGTCGCATCCATCTCATCACTCGTAGCCGAAAGAAGCCGAACGTCGGTGCGGCTCTATACTGCGCCTGCGCACCGACGTTCGGCTTCTTTCGGAAAATCGTGACGCGATGGATGCGACCGTCGGAAGCCTCTCGGAAGACTGTCAATCAAGAAGGAACGCCCATTCCCGCAGCCCATACCCGGAAGCGACGGAGAGGATGCATCTCGTAAACGGGTAAGTACTGCACATATTTTAAAACAAATAGCCGATTCCCCTAGAGAAAACGAGCAGGAATCTAAGGGGAAAAAGTGCCCTCTAAGGGTGAACCCCCGCTTTAAGTACACTCACTTTACATACACTCGCGAGTAAGGACATACCCACGAGTGTATGGAAAGTGCCTTACAAGTACTGTACAGACATTTTGCAGCCACAGTAGAAGGAGCTGAAGCTCTGAGAGCATAGCCCACCCTGTTCCAGTGTGCCCCTGACATCCCCCACTACAGCCCCTGACCCCCACTACACCCTAGAAGTGAAAAAAGGTATTGTTTCACTTTAGGTACATTTTCGTTTTACATACATGCTGTGGTCCCATTGTGTACTTAAAAGTGGGGTATGCCTGTATCTATAAAAATACACACACACACACACACACACACACACACAATTAGAATAATACAAAGTTTAATTTCAGTAAGCTCGTATATTTTATATAGATGAGTTACACACAGTGATATATTTCTATTTTTTTGGGGGGGGGGGGCTTATAGCTAGTGAAAACCCCAAAATCTGTATCTCAGAAATCCAGATTAATACCGAGATGTTGGTTTACTAAAAAAGCATGTCCATGTATAGTATGTACCATAACAATACCTGATTGGAGCTACTTTAGCATACATCAATGCAGCAAGGCATAGAGGCGATCAGCATGTGGCGCTGCTGAAGTGTTATGGAAGTGTTATGTAAGCCCAGGGTGCTTTGATAGTGACCTTCAGCTCATCTGTTTTGTTGGGTCTGGTGTCTCAACTTCCTCGGATGCCAAGTCCCGCTGGAAAATTAGCACCTCCATAAAGCTTGTCAGCAGAGGGAAGCATGACGTGCTCTGAAAATTCCTGGTAGAGGGCTTCGCTGACTTTGGACTTGATAAAACACGGTGGACCAACACCAGCAGATGACGTGGCTCCCCAAATCACTGTGGAAAATGTTGCATTTTATTTGGAAATCAAGGTTACAGAGTCTTGAGCAAGAGTGAAGAGGCACAGAATCCAAGTTGCAAGCAGATGCTTGAAAGACCAAGAGAAAACAGCCCTGGCAAAGTGGGCTCTGATAGGGGAAGGGGAAACCCTTTGCATAAGATTGCCTTATCCACCAATCAATAGTGGAATGGGGAGAGAGTGTGGCTTTTAGGCAGACCCAGCCAGCCCTGGCCACATGAAAGCAATATAGGGCAATTCCCTTGTAATGTTTTGAAGAAGGACAGAGGGATGGAAAAAATATGTCCTAATTGAGGTGGAAAGAGACCACTTTGTGTAGGAAAGGGAGGTTTTGGTCTCAACAACTTTGTCCTTTGAGCAAAACAAGAAGGTGCCCACCATAGTAAGGAAACAATCAGGAATCAATTCAGAATCAAGCCTAACATGTGTAATTGCTACCAGAAAGACAACCTACAAGCGAGATCTTCCAATGGAATATCTCTAATAGGTTCAAAGGGAGTGAGATCCCAAGGTGACACAGGAGGTTGAATTTTGGATTTATATGAGCGTGTTGCCTGGGGAGAGAACAAAAACAAAAAAAAACAAAAATCATAAAAAATATTGAGGCAAGAGGTTTTTGGACCATGATGGATAAAGCATAAACCTGTCCCTTGAAGGTACTCGGACAAATGCTTTTCAAGACCTGGTTGAACAAAGGCCAAAATATGCCAATTCTCATTTCACCAGATTTGGGCTCCATTCAAGCTAGGTCATGCCTTCCCTTTGATGATGAATATCCCCTCATTCAACTGTTGCACAAGGCACAGGAGGAAAGTTACTTAGGGTTTAGAGGTCTGAAGTGAAAACTGGGCAAGAGGAACAGCCTTGAGGTATGCTACTATCAAGCCTAGAACCCTCACGCTGAAACAAACTGCAATTTTGACCCGAGGGATTTGTGTGGAACCTTAGGGAAGCAACCTTCTCTTGGGGATAGAATATATACAATTAGACTGTGTCCAAGATTAGACCAAGGTACTCCAGACAGAGAGAGGGCTGTAGAGAAGACTTTGGAAGGTTGATTATCTAGCCAAAGGTTTGAAAGAAATTAATCATCCACTGGATTTTGGAAGCCAAGTTTGTGATAAGTTCTTCAGTAAGAAATCATCCACAAAAAAAAAAAACGCAAGGCATCATACAAGTAACCTGGGACATTATTGCCCTGGGTTCGTAGAAGAGTCAGATGCCACGCAGACACTTTTGTGAGCATTTGGGGTGCAGAAGAGAGCCCCGAATGATAGTGCTGGAAGTATTGGTCACCCACAGCAAAAAGTTATTTTAGCCGGTGTCCAATCAACTGAAGGCAGGTGTAAATAAATAGCCCATGGCCTATTAATTCAAGTCTTGTATTCTGTAAAAGGTACAAAAAGGATACCTTAGTTTAAAAAAGGAAAACATTTGTAGCGCTACCCCCTCAGGAGACGCTGGTTGTTGTTCGGATCGGCATATTAAGTTACCTCTCAGTGTTGTCTAGGGGTGTAGTTGAAGAGTAGAGTAGTAAGCGAAGTAGTGAGCGAATGTCCAATCAATGAATAAAGGTTTTCAAATGCTTTATTTCCAGGCCCAACATGGCCAACATCAACATGAGGTATAGCAAAAAGGTTGATGAAGCAGAAGAGAACTTTGCAGTATCAGGCCTGGATAAGAACCGAGCAATCCTGCTCTCAACAGCACAGTAGTAGTAGTTACAGTTCGTCGCCACTCTAGCCAGAGTGGGTGAAGTGTCCCCGGACAGACTCCTGCCACAAGCCTGGCGGCCGAAGTGTCACTTTAGGTTGCTGGGAGGAACAGGCCTCTGCCACAGACCTGGCTCTAGGGCCTCTGCCACAGGCCTAGTACTTTAAGTGAACCGAACGGATTGAGCGAATCCTCCCAGTAGATTAAATAAGAGTCACTGGCGGACAGTTGAAGTGTACCTGTCAATGTACCGGTCACCAGATCCCCGATGGTTCGTTCAAGCCCTGTTGGACAACCTGCCTCTGGGTTCTCCTCAAGCCGACCCCCCATCGAACGGGGCACAGCCTGGGATCTCCTCAGAAGAGCTGGGAACCCAGTAAGTCACTGGGGTCCCTGTCAGGAACATGAAGCTCCGCGTAGGGTGTGACCCCGGCCTGGTAGGCCATCGCCGGGGTCCGTTGGATGCGCACACCCTGAAGGTGGGTGCCGCACCTGGAAACCGCGAAGAACCACACAAAATGGCGTCTGCCACAGATATACTCTGCCCCGCGAGGGAAAACTCCTCTAATTGGCTCTGCCAGAACCCCTCTAGAGCCACCTGTCGCCCAGGGATGGGATCGCATCCCTGGAGCCCTACAGGACTGTTCAGGAATGACAGCAGCCCAAATTTAGCATGGGAGCAAAATAACTCTCCCATTCCCCACCAACTTTAGTGTAGTGCCCATACTGAAAGTAAGGGGGCGCTACACATTTAAAACTGCAATGATCTGTAAACACTCAAGAAATAAGAAACAATAAAACACAAACCCAGCAGAAATAATGAAATGATCCTCATCTAAAAGCTTGTTCGCCACAAAAAAGCCCTAAGCTATTTCTGATTCTGCTTATGGGACAATGTTGGCGCTTAGCTTCAAAACATCTCAATTTAAAAAATGTAATCAAATTCTTCTCACAATCTAATGAATGCGAATTTATACAGTATCATTCTTTTCAGGATTATCTAAAGCTATGAGAGTGCCACAATAAAGCACTATATTGATAGCGACTCAACTGAGCTTGGGGGGGGGGGGGTGGGGGTGGAGGAGGAGGAGAAGTTTACCTGACAAGAACAGGTGGCTTTTAAAGAGGTAAGTAGATTATCCCCCATATATACACTTTCACAGAAAACAACAGCGCTTAACTTTTTTTGCAAAAATTTCCTATGCATGTCTCACCCGAGCAGTCTTTTCCTCCTCGGACAGTGGACGAATCTTGTAAGAAGGGGCGAGATCTTTAAATATTTCCATCAGTGAGATCAATACCAGCTTTCGAACAGTCACTGCTACAGTCGAATCCTGTTCCATTAGCATAGCACGAAGTTCCTTCAGCTTTTTGATCTATTTAAAAGGCAAAATAAAATTTGATTTCAGTATTCAATAAAAATAACCCCCAATTCTGCTGTCTCACAAAATAAATTAATGCAAGTTTTACAAATGAATAGGGAGTATACATAAACTCTTCTTATACTAAGGTGCGGTCATAATGTTTGAAACAATATCATCTCTCACATACACACGCTGTATTATGCATGTCCAGGCTATTCACAAACGCACTGATCAACAGAGCCAGCTGACCAACATTCCGGAACCAAACCATTGCTCAGGATCCAAAAGCAATCTGGGCCCCTATAACATATCTAGATATTGTGAGGATATCTTTAGAATAATACAGAACGGGGCAGTTCAGAGTTGGTATTCTTAGCACAATGCAGCTGCTGGTACAATAATACAGGAAATATTAAAAAACTGGACAGCTTTAAAGTAAAACTAAAAAAAGGCAAAAACGTCTCCCCCCCCCCCCCATTTTGGATAGAGTAAGGGAGGGTTATAATCCGCCAGACTTTGCTATCCGTTTCCCATTGCAGAGATTTACCTTCACTTCCTGTCCCATAGCCAAACAGGAAGCGAAAGGAAAACCCTGAGAATGAAGGGAATTCCTTGGGAACCCCAGGTCAGCAGAACTAGTGTCCCCATTGGAAGATTTCCCCTCTATTACTCTTCTGCTTACAACCCAAAATTTTAGATTTTCTTTAAACTTTCCCTTTATGCCTAGGTTCACACTGTAGCAATGCAGGAACCAGCGCAATTTCAGCACCGGTTCCCGCATCGCATCTCTCCCGCAGGCAGTTCACACTGTCCTCTAAACCTCTGCGGGTGTCAATACAATGAACAGGAATCAGATTGCATGGGTAAGAACACCCACACGACCTGATTCCTGCGTGGGGGGGGGGGGGCTTCAATTCCTGCACCTTTATTGTAATGCGAATCCCATGAAAATTCAGCCATACAATTACATGCGATGTCCGACATTGCTCCAGTGTGGACCCGGGCTCAATGATAATGGTAAACAGGACAAATAAGAGGGTGAACCTCCTTAGGGGGCACACACAGCAAAAAAAAACTGACAGAACGTATCCCTCTCCACCCTATGTAAAAAAAAAAAAAAAAAAAAAAAGTTTTGCCTTTTGTGATACTTTTAGCTTTATTTGAGCATAATGTTACATTGATAAAAGTGCTTGCCTGGTGCTCAGACTGACTAGTAAAGATATTTAAGGTAAACACATGCCTCTGTATTTGAAAATACAAACCACACACACTATTCTCTGGATCTGAAAGTATGGCTGAGGCCAAGGTCGCAATGTGAACCTTCTTCTCTTCCAGCTTTTCTTTTCTATGATGCATCAGTTCTTCTGTACTCATCAAATGCAGTGGCTCTTCTGGCACATCTGGTAAAACAAATACATCTAAATACCTTCCTTCACCAATTTACAAGGACAGAGCTGTCTTTAACCACTTAAGACCCGGACCAAAATGCAGGTAAAAGACCAGGCCCCTTTTTGCGATTCGGCACTGCGTCGCTTTAACTGGCAATTGCACGGTCGTGCGACGTGGCTCCCAAACAAAATTGGCGTCCTTTTTTTCCCCACAAATAGAGCTTTCTTTTGGTGGTATTTTTGTGGACAATTTTGAAAAAAATGCAATATTCTTTACTTTTTGCTATAATAAATATCCCCCCCCCCCCAAAAAAACGTTTTTTTCCCTCAGTTTAGGCCGTTACATATTCTTCTACCTATTTTTAATTTTTTTTACACCAAAATCGCAATAAGCGTTTATCGATCGGTTTGCGCAAAATTAATAGCGTTTACAAAATAGGGGATAGTTTTATTGCATTTTCATTAAAACATTTTTTTTTTTACTATTAATGGCAGCAATCTTTTTCATGACTGCGACATTATGGCGGACACATCGGACAATTTTGACACATTTTTGGGACCATTGTCATTTTCACAGCAAAACATGCTATAAAAATGCATTGTTTACTGTGAAAATTACAATTGCAGTTTGGGAGTTAACCACTAGGTGGCGCTGAAGGGGGTCAAGTGTGACCTCATATGTGTTTCTAACTGTAGGGGGGCAGGACTGGACATGTGACGTCATTGATCGCCTTTCCCTATATCAGGGAACAGACGATCGATGACAGCGCCACAACGAAGAACAGGGAAGGTGCGTTTACACACACACCTCTCCCCTTTCTTCAGCTCCGGGGACTGATCGTGGGACTCTGGCGGCTATCGGGTCCCGCGGTCACGGAGCTTCGGACCGAGTCGCAGGCGTGCGCCTGTGACCCGCGGCTGGGCATTTCAAGAGGGCGTACAGGTACGTGCTTGTGCCCAGCCGTGCCATTCTGCCGACATATATGTGCAGGAGGCGGTCCTCAAGTGGTTAAAGCTTAACTCTAGGTAAAAATCAAAAAGTTAACTTTGCAAAAGGGCTCCTCCCACAATTCATGGGTTAAATTAGTGTTTTTGCCCAGAACAACATTAAAAAGTAGTTTTACTAACCTTAGCCCTCACTCACAGGCCCTCTGCATTTTAACTTAAAATTAAGCACTGCTGGTCCTGAATACTACGTGATCAAAGTGCTTGCTGCCGGTAACCAAAAGAGCACCAAAAGAATAGAGGTCGAATGATATGGGTTTTTAACTGTCCGATGGCGATATTTCAAGCCAATTTTTTTGGTGGGTGGCATAGGTTGGTGGCACTGGCAGGTTTCAGAGAGAGAGAGAGATCTCCCTATCAGAGCGAACCGAGGAATGCCACTTCCTGGTTCACGCGATGATCAGCTGTGATTAGTCACAGTTGATCACGTGGTAAGAAGCCTCTGTTCAGAGGCTCCATACCACGATTGGAGATGCAGTGTGTGAGACTGACACACAATCCCTTCGATCGCCACGCTGTACGCCCTCGGGGGTTTGCCACTCAAAAAAAAATTAAATAAATTACGATGGCTACAAATACCTAGCGTCATATGTAGGCAGTTTATTGCATGGAACAGTGCATGTGAATATCAAGCAAAAAGTCTTTCAAAATCCAAAGTCCCAAAAGGTACTTTTTGTGATCTGCCACTGTAAAATTAAATCTCATCACATTCTTCATACATGCTTTCCGATTGAGATGGAGAATTAGCACAAAGGGCTTTTTCATTTGTACCGATTCACTTTTGTAGAAGAAGACCGCAAAGAAATTTTGGTACTTTGGATTTTACATGGTATATACACTGTAATATAAAAAAAAAAGTGACTGGAGGTAGACTTTAAAAATACAAAATTTATATACAACAAAGTGCAGATTGTGGTGAAACAGACTTGTTTGACACCAAGTAGTGTTTAATTTGTTTAACACTATATATGCATAAAAAAAAAAGTGCATTTAGTGTTACACTTTTCAGAAGTATAATTCTCTTTCAAGGTTCTTTAGCAACAGTGTCCAAATTCTTTACTTTTGCCTGCAATTCTGTCTTTACTCGATACAGCATTAGAACAAAGTCATAGAAGATATATTAACCTTTAGGGTACTTTCACAATAAGGTGCTTTACAGGAGTTTTAAGAGCCTTAAAAGTACCTCTCATGCCTCCCCAGTGTGAAAGCCTGAGTGCTTTCACACTGGGGTGGTGCACTTGCGGGATGGGATGCAGGCAGCATCTTTGGGACAGCGCTCCTACACCACCTCTGCCCATTGAAATGAATAGGTAGCTCTTCCGAATCGCATGAAAAGTGCTTTAGAAGCACCGCAACACGGGAGCTAGTGGGGTTAAGAGTGCCCACCGCTAACCGACCCCTGCCCCACTGTGAAAGTAGACTAGAGCAGAAGTCCAGCCTAACATTACATCTATAGACATCGACGATCTAACACTAACCCAACAAAGAAATTATACATACCTTTTTTGAAGCCGATCCAATTCGGTCTCCAGTGGAAGAAGCTCTGCAGAGGACACAGCCAACAACAGCTGTGAAATGGCGTCACCCATAGACTATGGGGCTTTCGTTGTTGGCTGCCTCCTCTGCATTCTCCTCCACAGCGAAGCCGTGCCTGACAGCTCAGTGTGGGATTGGGTCAGATTGGCGTCAGAAAAGGTATGTATACCGATTTATTTTTTACAGTTAGATCATGGACGTCTGTAGATGTAGCGATTTTAGTGTTAGGCTGGACTTCTCCTTTAATATTAGGAGTTATATATTAAAGATCAATCCCCTAGTACTATAGTAACTGCTGAAATGTTTTAAGACAGACATTTTTAAGCCACTGATAAAAATACTACACAGTCGACTATATGTAATACTGTACTTCATTTCTACATGCCTGACTGTTCTAAACTGATTAAATTCAGCCCCTAGTGTAATCACACCTTTCAAATCACAAGAATTTTTATTTATATGTTAATATATTGCAGACTCTATATATGCAAAGTAACTTGATCTCAGCCCAATACTCCCCAACGCCCATTCCATTGGCTCCAACCAATATCTTCTCCCAAATGCATGTTATTTTATTCTACAGACAGAATTCTGCTGTGGAACCATTTTCATGTAGCATTATTAGCTTGATGCACAGATTCAGGTAATCTAGACTGCAAAATTCACCTTCATTTTCTTGCATCTCCATTAGCTCTTCCTGGTTCTCTTCCTCCTCGCAGTGGACTACTGCAAAAGATAAGTTTTGTGTTATTTAACAAAAACAAAGCAATAAACACATAACACATGCATAAGAAAGTAAAGTGGTAAAATAAATTACTTGGCTTCTCCATGCTCTGGGGAATAATGCCCCTTTTGTCTTTAATCGGCAGTAGGTGAATGACCTCTCTTTCAGGTTCAGTCTTCATACGTCTGGGCATTTTCTCATACTTATCAATCACATTATCATGTTTTCTTTTTGTAGCATGAACTGGTTGGCTAAAGCAGAATCAAAAAAAATAAAAAGTAAAAATTTGCACACATCACTATATGTTACCTGTCCATGAAGAAAGCATCCTATTTCCACTTACTGCACTTATGTCATGAAAAGGCTAAACTGTGTCTGTAGACAGAGTAGGAAGCAGAAGCACGTCACAAAAAAATAACACACTAGCGCGCAAATGTTTACTACAACTAGAGTGCATTAGCTTTCATTTAACTTTTTACTTAAAGCAGAACTTCACCCTAAAAGGGGAAGTATTGCTTTATGTCCTCCCCTCAAACCACATGTAGCAGAATTTTTTTTGGGGGGGGGGGGGGGGGCAGTCAGATACCTAGTTTTGATAGGTACCAGCACCCACTTCCACTCAGTTTGCCCCCCCCCCCCCCCCCCATCCCTCTCTTTGCCTGCAGCCAAACACACTTTTACCCATCTCCAAGGTGGTGCATATTTCGACATTACACACCTTGTGAAGATTGCACTTTGAAGCACAATTCACTTAGTAGAGAGCACTGGAAATATATGAGGACAGCATTTAGCACTTTGTATATATATATATATATATATATATATATATTTTTTATGATCTTTTTTTTATTGTCATCCGTTGATTAACGTTTGATCTTCTTGCTTTTGATTTGTTTGGTCATCAGTTCATTATTCACTTTATCTACACACAGGAACAAAATATACATTGGTATTAACATTCACACAGTAGCACAACACATTTTAGTCTTTATTTCCACTTTTATTTAGTGGTAAACACACACAGATGCAATTGCAGCAGCTGTATCACAGGGGCTTATTATTTTTATACGTTTTAGTATAGGCATCGCATAAGTGGTTTATATTTTTGTGAAACCAGGATCAGTTCGATTACACAGGAAAATTGGCCTACTGAGGAAGTGTTTTCCGCCAATTCCCATGGTAACCGCTCTCTTCACAGGTGGTCAACTGAGTGCTCCACCATAGGGAATGCCAAAAAGGCGACACCGATGGCTTCAGGGTCCTGTTGGTTCAGAGAAAACAGTGCTGATCGTAGCTGACTGAGCAAGTCAGAGGGTTGCTCTAGAGAAGAGGAGGAGGGATGATAACACTGAAGGGTGCCTGGAACCCCTCTAAAGGACCAACATGGCCCAAAGAAAGAGTTCTGAGGAAGAGGGTAGTGGCCACAATATGAGAGAGCTCCTGAAACTGTGATGGCACAGGAGTTAGGGCAAAGAAGATCCCAGAGCAGGGGGTGGTCTGGTAAACTGTGTGGTTGCACAGGAAGGTAGGGGGTGAACAGTTGAGTACCAAAAGCAAGAGAGACTAGCCTGTAAAGCCAAAAAGGTACACCATCTGTACCTGGGTGACAGAAGGGCCAACAGCCTGCAAGGATTTGCAACCATCCCTCTCCACTTGGAAAAGTAGGGTCACCCCTTAATGCCAAAGATTTCCCAAAGAGCTTGAGAAGGATTCTTGCCTCCAGCCTGGTGGTTATGACTAAGACCATATAGGCTGAAACGTGTGAAAATGAAGAAAGTTTAAGAGTAACAACTGGAGTGCGGATCATTTTTTCCTCATTACTCTACTCATCCAAACGACTGTGGATCGAGCACCAGGGAACTCTGCTATCTATGTGGTCTATGGGTAGTAGCACTAACTTTTCTGTTTATACTATAGCCCTGTGGACTGCCAGAGAACCAATCTGGGTTTGACTACTCCTGTTGTAAGTAAAGGAGAAGGACGACACTCAAAATCTTTTGCACACATAGCTCTTCTGAAAGGTTTTGTCTTGACGGGAGAAATGCAGCATTACAAAAAACACTCCGAAGGCGCAATAAGACGCATTCAGGTGCATCAAGCCTTTGTGTTTATCTTATTGGCCAGAATATTAATTTATTCTGGCCATTGAAGTAAATGAGTGCTCAAGAGCTGAACACACCTAGCAGCATTTACATGCATTAGGCATTGTTTCTGCACAATACACTCCTTTCCAAAATGCGATTTTGCTGCATTCAAATTTCTGACCCTAAATCCTTACAGTATGTGTGCATGGACACATAGGGTAACAGAGGGGCATTTAGGGGCAGAAAAAAAGTAAAACAGGCGTTTGTCCACTGCAGTGTGTATGAAGTCTTAGATTTCTTAAGATAAAGACAGCTGAATATTTTGACTTCTACCAATATACTTGATGACGTTAATAGTAAGTCTTGAAAAGAAGGGTGTCCCTTTCAAGACCCAGTGAGGTCAGGTGATTCTTGGGCACAGAATCTGCCTCCCAGCAACTTATAGTGGTTGTAAAGCCTCAGACAAGAAATATGAACAACGCCTATGCCTCTATATTGTGCAATGGTCTCAACTAAGATCACCAAGTGTCATTTTTTTCCCTAACACCAAGAAAAAAAAGTGACATGGGAGGGAGCTCCAGCTGTGTTAAGGGGGTGTGTCACTTCCTCCAATCAGCTCTCAATGCTCTTCTCACCAAGCTCTGCAGAGTGTAATTTCAGCTCTCCGACTTTTTTCTGACAGCTCAGACAAGCTCAATAAATTCAGAACTTTGAAAGGATGTAGAGAAAAGACTGCAGATAAACAGGTGCAACTTATGTAGAAGCATTTGCTTATCTCTGTGTATTACCTGAGGTCCATCACTTCACTGGTTATATGCAAGGGTTTACAACCACTTTAAGGGGAGTGCTCTGTGAAACTGTGTGGAGAACCATAAGGGTGATCAACTTGGGTGCTTACAGCAAGCCATCACAACTAAACCGCAGGGCTCCAGACATCTGTTTCACATGCTCTATCAGAAAGGGGTCCACTGGTGGAGAGATCTAGATGTGGTGAGATCAAGATGTAAACCATTTTGCCACAGTAAAAAAAAAGGTCAGAGGCCTCTTCTAAGATTTCAGCAGAAATTGAGTCAAGAGGAGGCATAGAAGCAATGCTTATCGCCACTACAGTCAGCATTCATGAGGAACAGAGTGAATTTGTCCACAAAGTCTTGTGCAACTGCAGCAGAAATCCCTGATGACAAAAGCAGGCAACTCAGCCTTATCTGACAGGGCTAAGATGGACACTGAGGTAGACCCTACAACCATAGGGTAGCAGGATTTCAGAATTCTGACATCAATGCCCTCAGAATGACCCAGCGCAAATGTCCCCAAAAATCAATAGAAAAGCATGAGCTGGGGTCACCCGTTGCAGCAGCATCGTCACCTCCCAGGCAGTTGGTAGCTGGTCTGAAGGCAACCAAAGTTGCTGAAGGCAATTTGTAGAATCAGATCAGGGATTGGAGTTCCATGTGGCTCTTTTCTAAAGCTGAAGCAGCAGATGGGGCAATAATTCTGTGGTGCTTAAAGGTAGGAAAAAGACTGAAGCAAAGGCATTCAAACACTACCCTGCTAATGTCAGCACTCAGTTCCTTACCAGCAACCACTTGTGTAAAACCAGCAGAAAGTGGCAAATTGAAAGGTGGCTAGCTGTATAAATAGCAAGGTAGATCCCAATGGCAAGCTCAATTGGACTAATCACAGAGTGAATCTTCAGAGAGAGTAAGCACAGAGGTAGCTCTGGAAAGTGCTACATAGCCAATCGGTTACCAGACAATGCAGCCACGCACATTCAATCCAGAGCAGTCTAGGTACAGAACTTCAAAGTTTGGCTAGATATGGCCTATCCACATAGCTAATAGAGCATAGCTCAAGCAGTGAAATATGTAAAAAGGATATATCCGCGCTAGGAACTAAAATTGAATAAGCAGCTTTGCACTATAAACCACACCGTATAAAAAGAGTGCCGCCCTAAAAAAAAAAAAAAATGCATTTGCGCAAAATACAAAAATATCAAAATATAGTAAATATGCAGACAATTGTATATAAAACAATAACTGTGAATAAAGTTTGAAGAAACATATGCAAAATTACATCACGTGAATAAAGAGGAATTGTGCAAACAAAAAGTTCATATAAGACTAGATTCCATCAAAGAAAGTCCCATGGAAGAAAAGAATGTTTGGAAATGACCATCATACACCCGACGGCGTGACACCCATCACCATAATCAAAAATGGAGGTTTACCGAAAAAACAGCGACCCCTCCTACTCAGAGGTCACACAGCGCTTGGTTGGAACTCTGACCCAGAGAAGGAAATCTGGACATTCCTCTCCTATGGCCATGGAAGGTATACACCAGGAGGTTCACAGCAACTCAGGATACATACATTTCCAAACACTTCCATGGGGCTTTTATTTGATGGAATCCAGCTTTATATGGACTTTTGTTTGCACAATTTACTATTTCAAGCAAAGATATAGCAAGAAATGTTTATATATATATATATATATATATATATATATATATATATATATATATATATATATATATATATATATATATATATATATATATATATACATACACACACACACACACACACATATATATATATATATATATATACACACACACACACATATACATATGTATACACACACACACACACACACACACACACAGTAAAACCTTGTTTTGCGAGCATAATTCATTCCAGAAACATGCTTTTAATCCAAAGCACTTGTATATGAAAAAAAACTCCCCATAAGAAATAGTGGAAACTTAAATGATTCATTTAACTATTAATAGGTCCTTCAGTTTATAGTCCATGTAAGAAGATTATAGCAATGTGATAACTTGTGTAACCACATAAAATATCCATCCACAAATGGAAGCTCCACAAGGGGATTAGAAGCAAAATCCAGCAGGAGCTACAGAAAAGAGAAGAGAGGCGCCTCCAAGTGTAGCAATATGTTGCCAAATGTTGTACCTTCATTAAATGTAACCATATTGCTAAACTTGGAGCCTCTCTTTTCTTTTATACTCAGTTGTGACATGACGCTACTTTTATATCAAGTCAAATTTTATTAAAAAAATTAGCTTGTCTTGCCAAATGCTCTCAAACCAAGGTTTTACTGTATCTATACATCTCCGCTGAGCAATAAAGCTAAAAAAAAAAAAAAATTACATTACACTTTACACGTATAATACCTGGAGGAAAGATCTCTAGTCAGGAATGAAGCTCTCTGAGCCATCTCCCGCATAAGCTGCAGGTCATCTTCATCGATCATGTCCAAAGGGAGGGACTCTTCATCCAGCTCATTTTCTTCAATGGCTACAAGATCATAAAAGTTAATTCATGCCGACACTAAAGTTTCATCAAAAGTGCTTAAAATTGAACTAAACCCTTTTTTTCATTCTCAGTCAAGGAAGCTGCCATCTTGGCCTCTGATCTTCAACTGCTATGATGCTGCACGTGTGATCAGTAATGACACCAGCCATTTGATGGTTTGACAGTTTGGTTAAAAGCACGTGTCAGAAATGTAACTTTTTTTTAAACCGTTATTAAATCAATGGGTTTAGTTCCGCTTTAGGGCCAATTCACACCAGATGCAGTTCCGTTTTTTATGCACCACTACAGTCAGTTCCGGTCAGTTTCTGCACCGCAAACTGACCAGAAACTGACTGCATTGGTGTGAACTAGAAAAAAGCGCACGGAACTGCATCTGGTGAGGACAGGCCCTAAGGCCCCTTTCACACTTGTACAACTTGTCCCACGATTTGTGATGGCAAAGTAGCATGACAAGTATTTTCCAATTACCATTCATATTAGTACGACTTCAAGTTGTTCCGACTTCAAAGTAGTTCCTGCACTACTTTGGTCCGATTTTGATGCCACTTACACAGGCATTCCCAGAAATCGCGGCAAAATCACGGCCGTGAAATCGCGGTGATGTCGCAGTAGTGTGAAAGTGGCCTTAATAGCTTGATGGTCTAGCCAGTAATTCTGTTGCTTTTTTCAACAGAACAAACTCTCCTGCAAATGCAGCAGTTTGAGTGCTTAGACAAACCATTTACCACTGACAGGGGTGCTTACAATGATCAACTTTTCTTTATTCTTGTAAAGCCTTTTATTCCAAAAGGAACAAAACTGATGCTGTAACTGCATGTGTAATGGCAGCGAGCTGGAGCTCCACTTCGATTTGTTAGTGCATCTAAATCTGCTAGTACACCCAACACTCCCCAGACAGGTAATGATGCTGTCCAAAAGTGCCCCTTCAGAGTGGGGGCACGCTTATACAGGAAGTGTGTTATGGCCAGATCACCAAGTGAAAACAGAGGGGGAAAAAATATGAAAAAAAAAGTAAACTAATGCAACCACTGCATCAAAGGATTGGTGAGCTGCAACATATATATGTTGATTTTAGGCTCAATACCGCTTTAAGCTGATCTCTTACATAAATATATCGAGAAGTAATCAAATATTACAGATTTAATTTATAGTGCAAGGGGTACCCTTTGCACCGATATTCATTAAAAGCTACATTTAAACTGTCCTGTTGGTACCTGGCTGTTTCTTCTTCTCATTTTCCAGGGGAAAAGGTCTTTTGGCGCTGACATCCCGCACAGCCTCCCGCAGCTTCTTCTGTTCTTTCCTGTATTTCTTTGCAGAGCTTTCCTGTTTAAACTGCTTGTTCTTTAACTTATTTTCAAGTTTGAGTTTGCTGGTCTTCAGCAGCTTGCGAAAGCTAGGCGCTTGTTTCTTATGTCTCCTCTACATAGAATAAGAAGCAGAGAAAGAGTTCTTTGTAGAAAGCTAGACACGTTCACAGAAATACATTTGCACTCTTTAAAAAGACACACTTGTCAGTTTGCTTGTTCACAGCGTAACAGTGCCTTCTGGTAGCCCCTCTTCCCCAGCAGAATTTTTTTTATTAGACTGTGGTAATATTCATTATATATATATATATATATATATATATATATATATATATATATATATATATATATATATATATATATATATATATATATATATATATATATATACAGCCCTCAAAATTTCCACTCGCCTACTAGCATTTGGCGAGTGGATTTAAGCTGCTGGCGAGTGATGACAGGGCTGCATGACCAATCTCCCTCCAATCTGTGCCTACACTTAGAGTCCCGATGAGATTGACGGCCGAAGAGGAAAGGTGCATGCTCGGGAAAAGTAGTCTGTTGAGCCGCGCACAGGTGCTCTCCTTACAATTCTCATTAAGCTATGGAACCCAACAGTATGAACTCTGAGCCTGCCCCCCTCCCCCGGGCCCCGACCAATGTAGCTGGAGAGCAGAAAGTAATGTGTGGTGGAGGATTGCAAAAATTACCACTCCGGTGCAGCGCTCACTGAAAGTTGCCCTGACATGAGAGCGGCAGCCTTCTAGTTTGTGCAGTTTTCTTCTCCTTGTGCTCTATGTAAGTGTCCAGCAGTTCAGCCTGAGCACTGAACAGACTGGTCTCAATGTGTGCTGTGCTATGGTGTCAATGGCTGTGCAGTTGTGTGGATCTCAGCGCTGGATTGTACTCCCTCCCGCTGTGCTGCAGCTCCTCTCCGCCAGCCTGAATAAAAGGGGGAAGTGGGGACATGCAAGCGTGGGGGAGAGAGAGAGAGAGAGAGAGAGAGAGAGAGAGAGAGAGAGAGAGAGAGAGAGAGAGAGAGAGAGAGAGAGAGAGAGAGAGAGAGAGGATGGGAGTTGCAGAGGAGTCTGGTCTGCCCCCCAGTGCCCTGTCCCTCTGGTCTGCCCCCCAGTGCCCTGTCCCATTTTGTTAAAGTTGTTGCTGGTAATATTTAGTTTTGTAACCTTATTCTGCATAAAACATGGTCATTCCATGAGATAATCTACGAGGGCGTGTTTACGGGTGCAATTAGGCGCAGGGCAGTATATGAATTAGGTGGGGCAACTGGTGGCGAGTAACTCTTGAGGCCCGGCTAGTAGCTCAGGACTTGAAATTTTAAACCCTGTGTATATATATATATATATATATATATATATATATATATATATATATATATATATATATATATATATATATATATATATATATATATATATATATATATTATAAGGGCCACCCCTTTAGCCTGATAGCGGTTAGCTCCTGTCTACATTGGATCTAATATGTGTATGTGAGTTTGGGACTTAGAGTGTAAGCTCCATGAGATCAGGAACTGATGAGAAATGTACAGTATGCAAATTGTTGGTGCTGTATAAATATTATTATTAATATCTAGCAATTGGGGCACATGGAAATGCCAATTGAAGGCACCATCTCTGTGCCACCCCTCAACATACAGAACACAACCCAGTACCCACTATGCCTTTCCTCCCTATTCAGAGCACAGCCCAGCACCATCTCTATGCCATCCCCTATATACAGTGCCCAGCAACATCTGTGCCATCCCTGATATACAGGGCACAGCCCGGCACCATTCCCCCTGATATACAGATCAGAACCATCTATGCCACCCCCCCCCATATACAGAGCACAGCCCAGCACCATCTCTGTGCAATCCCCCGATATACATACAGAGCACAGACCAGCACCATCTCTATGCCATCCATCCATATAAAGAGCACAGCCCAGCACCATCTCTATGCCATCCATCCATATACAGAGCACAGTTTAAAACCATCTTTGTGCCATCTTTCCATATACAGAACACAGCTTAGCATCTTCTCCATATACAGGGTCACCTGGCTGGGGGTCACAAGACATCCCGGGTGACATTGCAGGGGATGCAGACACACAAAGGCAAAACGCGGTTCACTCACCATCCAGAGTGGCTCTCCGGGGACACACAGGCGGCGCCTTCAGCACCTCGGACAGGAGCGACGGCTTTTTCCCGCCGGCCGAGAAGCATGCTGGTACCGCCCAC
The DNA here is from genome assembly GCF_905171775.1 of Rana temporaria. NCBI lineage: Eukaryota > Metazoa > Chordata > Amphibia > Anura > Ranidae > Rana > Rana temporaria. Next base: position 85,823,719 of record NC_053496.1, on the reverse strand, counting down.
GCCCAGGCATCACTCTGCGTCTCTGATAACTGACGTCAGTTCCGGTTGCTGACGTCAGTGCCATTTGCGTTCCACGCTGGTTACGTGGAACCCGGCGACAACATATGAAATTCGCGGGTCATCCCGCGGGGAGATCGTGGACTGAGTGAATGGAAATTGCGATTCTCTCCGCGATTAATCGTGCAGCTCTATACGAGAGCCATGGAAGCGAATGGAGAGGAACAGGCTGTTGCTTTGTTCTTCCCTTATTATGGTTTTTGCACAAGATGTGTGGATGTGATTTACACATATATGTTGTTGTGTATATTATTTCGGATGTGGATCACAGACAGTTGTTGGAAGTGTACTTTATTGATTCATTCTGTATATACTGTGTCAGGGCTGTACGTCGCCTAGAAATAGCTTCCTGGCGCCTGGGCTTTTGTCAGCCCATTCAATGTTGTATGGATGCACAATTTGTATTGCCCACTGCCCGGGACATGCAGGTAGATTTGTTTTGTACATTTCGCCTCACTAGTTAGGTGGAAGCATTCAGGCAGCTCTCCTGTAGAGCTGCACGATTAATCGTCAAGAATCGTTATCGCGATTTTTTTCCCAAGATTTTGACAGAACAAGTATCACAACATTCTTTAGCAGTGGAAGTAACAACATTGTAACCATTTGTCCTTTAGATCAAGGGAATTGATGTCTGTATGTAAATGAGGAAAGTTTACCCACTTAAATACTAAACCTTTTTCTGACATTTATTGGTTTCAAGTTAAAATCTTTATTTTTTTGCTAGAAATTTACAGTGGTTGCTGCAATATTTTATGTCACACTGCATTTGCGCAGCAGTCTTTCAAATGCATTTTTTTGGGAAAAAATTACTTTAGTGTATAAAAAAAAAATGTTTTTGGTATAATGTGAAAGATTATACGCCTCGAGACTCGTGATCTTTATTCTAAGCAAACAAAATTGTGATTCTAATTTTGGCTAGAATCATGCAGCTCTACTCTGCTGCTGCCCGATTGCGTACACACAAGTGGGTGAAGTGCATCCTGCTCTGTATCCTGGGCTTCGCGTGCCCTTCTGTTGCCCAGAATTGGTACAGCAGGCACCACAGAGTAGAGTGGACACACGGAGGAGGGCGCCTATGCATGAAAGCGTTGATTGCGATAAACATTACATATCGCGCCGGAATGAGAGCAATAATTCTAGCACTAGACCACCTCCGTAACACTAAACTGATGAGGGGCATTTAAAGTGTCACCTATAAAAATATAAATGTACTGAAGTTTGTTTCCTAACTTTTAGGGATGAGCTCCGGCGTCTTCGCACAGTCCACGTGCAGAGCCCGCCAGGAAGTCTGCACGGCGCTGCGCTAATCACAGGCAGGGAGACATATTCCCGATGCTCGGCTGCAGAGATAGGGAAATGTCTCCCTGCCTGTGATCAGCGCAGCGCCGTGCAGACTTCCTGGCGGGCTCTGCACGTGGACTGTGCGAAGACGCCGGAGCTCATCCCTACTAACTTTTTTTTAATAACTTTGTCAAGCCCTGTATTATATATTAATTCCTTTTTTTTTTTGATACACAAAACTGATTTTGATATTAGGAGTCAGTGCTGCACTCACTTTCTGGGTGCACCAACAGAAGGGCATTTTACCCCGCACACCTATGCTGGAGCATGTCACCGCTACAAAACAATTGCTTTCCATGCATTGCAATGCAGCACACAGCCGCGTTGCAGCGATCTGCTGCATTTGATCACAGCGTACACTGTCATTTTGTACACTTCAAATAAAGTTGTGGCATCTTACTTCAGGTAGAGCAGACCAATACCACACTATGAATGGACCCCAATAAACTCTCACGTTGTGTATGTTTCATGGCAAGTTTGCTGGTGCTGGCTGACCTTGTCCTGGCACTACCCATACTTGTTCCTGGTCGGTATAAACGCCAGAGAGGCTCAGTATGTCATCCTGTATTATCAGAAAGACGAGCCAGTAGCAGCATTTCTCTCCCATACATGGACTCCTGTAATTGCCAGGCTTCCCATTCACTAGAAAAGTCACTCCGTGCTCCATTAATTCCTATCAGCAGACCAGTGACTGGCAGCTGTAGCGGTGAAAGAGCCAGTGCCTAGATAAGTCACACTCACCGGCTTCATGGTGTATCCCCGGTACAGCTCCGCTCCACACGTGTAGACAACAGGAAGTGAGAACCGACACAGACAGACAGCGCCGGCTAGAAGAGCCCTGCAATGTCCTGTACGGAAGAATTGTATGAGCGCCACCTGCCGGCTTCAGAGGATAATCGTCCGCCCACTACACAGCTCTACAGGTTTACAGAAATAGGGCTGATAGCACGAGAGGGGGTTAACGGGCGCTGAATAGGCGCTAATGCAGCGCTGGTAAGCCTCTGAGAGGGAAGAAATTGTCAGCTGGTAGATGTTGGGAAGTGAAGTATTCTCCCAATCTTACAGTTCTCCTTTCCAGGGAGAGTGGATAAGAGCTTAAAGCGGCATTCCTCCCAAAAGTGGAATCTCCGCTTATCTGCTTCCTCCAGTCCTCCCCCCCCTCTAGTGCCACATTTGTAAGCAATGGCCCGGATTCAAATACAATGGTGTATTTCTGGGCAGGCGTAACGTATCGGAGCCGTAAATTAGGGCGCAAGTTCTGTATTCAGAAAGAACTTGCGGCGGTGGCGTAACGTATGTGGTCCGGCGTAAGCCCGCCTAATTCAAATGTGGACGTGTTTTATTTAAATTAATGGTGACCCCGCGTATTTGACGTTTTTTACAAATGGCGCATGCGCCGTTCATGAAAGAATCCCAGTGCGCATGCTCGAAATTACGCCGCAAATCGTCAATGCTTTAGACGTGAACATAACTTACGTACAGCCCTATTCGCGAACGACTTACGCAAACGACGTAAAATTTTCAAAATTCGACGCGGGAACGACGTCCATACTTAACATAGGATACGCCTCATATAGCAGGGGTAACTTTACGCCAGAAAAAGCCTAACGTAAACAACGTAAAAAATGCGCCGGGCGGACGTACGTTTCTGAATCGGCGTATCTACCTAATTTGCATATTACTTGCGTAAATATACGGAAGCGCCACCTAGCGGCCAGCGTAAATATGCAGCCTAAGATACGACGGTGTAAGACACTTACGCCGGTCGAATCTTAGGGAAATCTATGCGTAACTGATTCTATGAATCAGTCGCATAGATACGACGCCGCACACTCAGAGTTACGACGGCGTATCCGGAGATACGCCGTCGTAACTGCTCTCTGAATCCAGGCCAATATTTTTTATGTGAAGTGTTGAATGTTTAAATTCTGAAAAATTAAGCATTCATCTCCCACCACATTGAATAATTTAAATATATGGAAACAGTCAGCTTCATCCTCGTTCTGGGACTTCATACAAAAGGAGGAAGTTCAGCATTTCTTCCTTCTTCCCCCCTCCTCTTTCATATTTGGATGTTTTTTTTTTTTTGCGTGCAGATACCTGGTTATGACAAGTACCCAATCCCCACTTCCGATACGACCACTTAGGTGGAGAGCTGAAGTTCTCCCCTCTCTCTGCCCACAACCTCTTGAGACACGTCACAGTTCCCAGGAGGCAATGGGGCCATTGAGATTTTAAAGCGCGGCTCAAGCATGTGCAGTGGGGAGCCAGTTGAGAAGCCGCAATGTAATCACAGCCGGCTTTCCAAAGTAAATATGCAGGGTAAGGGTCCTTTCACACTAGCGGACCGTTCGTCCATTCATTACAAGTCCGTTAACGGACTTGTAATGAATCCCTATGGGATCGCGTCAGTTAGCGGATGGAGCATCCGCTAACGTCCGCGTCCGTCGGGATCCGCTTTTGCGAACGGAAGAAACACTATTTTTCTTCCGTTCAGCGGAACGGAACGGATGCAGACGGACAGATGGTCCGTCTGCATCCGATCCCCCATAGGGGAGAGCGGAGCAGAGACAGGGCGGTCTCTGCACTGTGTGCGGGGCCCGCCCTATCCGCCGACAGCTCAGCGGGGATGACGGAGGATCCCAGCTGAGCTTTGGCGGACACACATGTGAAAGGACCCTAAAGACAGTTCAGTTTTGGATTCCTGGAAAGGTAAGTGTTATTTTAATAAAAGTCAGCATCTACAGTATTTGTAACTGCTGACTTTATTTTTAATTTTTATTTCTAGGGCAGTGGTTCTCAACCTTTCTAATGCCGTGACCCCTTGATAAAGTTTCCCAAGTTGTGGGGACCCCTAACAGTAAAATTATTTACGTAGCGTGGGTTGTCAGCACCCAAGGCAAGACAAGTAATTTAGTGGTCCCTTCCACTCGTACATTATTAAAACCCCTTATAATACATTTTAGGAAGTACCACTCTTTGTTTGAGAAAAAGGGTGACTGCTCCGATGACCAAAGAACTCTCTCACCAAATCCAAAACCCTGGGTGCCGGCAATGCAAAAATTGATGAGGAAGACTAGGACAGCCGCACTCCAAAAAAGCGTTCCTTTTTAATAAAATAGGTCACAAAACTGACATGTCACAGCAGAGATTAGAAAAACACAGCTGACGCGTTTCACACTGTCATACAGTGCTTATGATTAAGCACTGTATGCCAGTGTGAAACGCGTCAGCTGTGTTTTTCTAATCTCTGCTGTGACATGTCAGTTTTGTGACCTATTTTATTAAAAAGGAACGCTTTTTTGGAGTGCGGCTGTCCTAGTCTTCCTCACCACTCTTTGTTTGTTCTCTTTTCTTTCCCCTTTATCTCTCTCTATCCTAATTTTCTTGTTTTTTTCCTCATCCCTCTCTCTAGCCACCTTTCTTTCTCTTATTCTTTCTCTCCCTTTTTCTTTGTTACTCCCCCTCTTTTTCTCTCCCTTCCATGTATTCTCTATTTTTATTTCTTCTCTTACTTCTTGGTGGGGGTAATGCGATGAGTGACAGTGCTGGGAGAGCCAACTTAGCTGCTCTGGATCAAGGTCATCTGCTGATCTGAGAACTGTAGTGGGAACTTTTAATGGAAACTATAATAACAGATAGTGTTACTCACCGTATCTCTGACTTTGTGGGGTCTCATAGCAGTGACAACCTATGCTGCAAACAGGAGATGGGGTCTCCTCCAGCTTCTCCTACTTAACATTCCTCACCTCACCAGTCAGCTGACCTCTAGTCTCTGCCCTGCAGCCATGCTGTGAACTGAATAGGCAGCTGCGAAGAGGCTGAGTGGGCGGCCGCGGGAGCCAGGAACAGCCCAGAAAAAAGTCTGGGAGATCAGTGCAGGCTTCAGGAACAGCCCAGGATTCGGTGACCCCTGGCAAATCATCATTCGACCCCCAAGGGGGTCCCAACCCCCAGGTTGAGAACCACTGTTCTAGGGTGAGGATCCTGTCCTCAGAATGCTCATCTATTCAGAAAAGCACACAAGCCAAATTCATAACACTTTTTTGCAACCTAAACTACTTGCTAAGCTATGTAATACATCGATTTTTGTTGCCTAATGTTCTACCTATCCCTGTAATAGTTATTTAATAGTCACAGACGTACACAGTATTTGCAGTTACTGACTTAATTTTATTTTACTAACTGACTGAAGCTTTAGGATTGTAAAAACACAAGACTGTCACAAAAAGTGTGGCATCAGCCACAATACAATTTGTATCAGTAACACATAATTGGTTCTCTTCCACCCTCTAAAGGGAATTCATTGAGAGATTCCTGTGGCTAATTTTAATTAGAAAAGTGTGTGCAATAGCTGGCTGCAGAGGCATAAAATGCATTTTGGGAATTTAAGGACTGCTGATACAAATTCAAATCTTTTCAATGAATAAAGGGATATTAAAATGGATGCAATTAAAGATCAGTAGCTGTTTGAAGTCTATTAAATAAAAAAGATCTTAGAGTAAAATTTGCAAGACACAATATAAAGGACTGTACAACAATCCGTATGCGTTGTGTATGAAGTCATTTAATCGGGACACCAGGACTGATGTCACTACCGTAATTAGGATGGTTAGAGCTCCTCTAAGCATTGCCCAAAACTGCAGTATAGACAGGATGGGGAGATAATCTGCACCAACACCTTTGCAACCATTGTGCTACATGCTGGGTGCTTGGTGTGCTCTTGTACCTTTAAAGGAGGGGTGGCTTCCCTTCAGTTCACCTGCCCCTGTCTATCCATTAAAATGCATGTGCCTCCACTGTGGGGACGCTCATTGTTTAGTGTTAGGACCACAGATATTGCAGGGTGCCTTGGCGCGGCTCTGTGGCTCACGCATGCGTTTGCAAATGCGTGCGGACCAAACCCCTGTTTTTTTTTTTATAATTCTTTATTTTTCATTTTTCCTCATTTCACAATTCCATAAGAACAGGGATATTATCATATTAGAAAACAAAAGCCAACAATCAAACCACTATACATTATACTTGTTCCTGACCTATCTCTAAAAAAAAAAAAAAATAATGATTCCTCGTTCTTCCTATTTCCTATTCCCCCAGGCCATTTAACCTGTCCTCTCTCTGTTTAAGGAATTGAGAGACCCAATCTCCCTCTCGCCCACCCCAATGTCCGGACCCCTTGTCCAAAAAAAAAAACCTTCCCGGGTCCGGGCAAAAAAAAAAAAAAAAAAAAAAAAAAAAAAAAAAAAAAAAAAAAAAAACCCCAATACTTTCAATTCCTCCCTCTCCCCCCCCCTACTCCCCTCGTTCCCTATACCTATCATAGGGGGCCCATATCTCCCTATACTTCCCCTCCTGTTCCCTCAGAGCCATCGTAAGATTTTCCATACATTGGATTTCCCTGATTTTTTCATGCCATTGAGGTCTACTTGGTGAACACATGCTCTTCCATAAAGCTGGAATGCACGCTCTAGCTGTTATTAATAAGTGTCTTACCAAAGATTTTTTATATTTAACTACTGATATAGGGATGTCTAACAACAGGTAGACCGCTGGGTTCTCTCCAAGAGACATTTCAGTTATCTCTTCTATTTCCTCAGATACCATCCTCCAAAATTCTTTCACTCCTTCACAGTTCCAAAAGATATGTATCAGAGTTCCTTCCTCTTTTAAACATCGCCAACAAAGATTTGACGCTTGTGGAAAAATTTGGTTTAACACTTCCGGGGTCCTATACCACCTGCTCAGGATCTTATATCCTCCCTCCTGATATTTGGATGCTAGAGAGGCTTTATGATTAAACTCAAAAATTTTTCCCTTCTGGTTCTCTGTAAAAGTTACCCCTAGGTCTCTCTCCCAAGCATGTATAAAGCCTATTTCTTGTGGAGCTTTAAGTTCATTTACCAGGGAATAAAATATTGATAACGAATGTCTCATCGCCTCTCCCTTAAGACATAATTTCTCAAATTCCGACAAACTCGTCCTCACTGTTGTCTGGCTCTGTATTGATCGCAGGAAACCCCTTAGCTGTCTTCGCCTGAATGGTTCTAGAACCTCAGCTAGTTCACTTTCAATTTCCTCCCATGTCATTACCCGATTTTCCTTCTGAAAGTGGATCAATCTGGTTTTGCCTTGTCTTTTTAAATTCTCGAACCCTGGGTCATTTACACCCGGCATAAATGCCGGGTTTCCCAGGACCGGAGTTAGAGGATTTGCTTCTGTTTCATCATTTGATTTTCTAAATACTTTTTTCACCACCATGATTGTCGTCCCTATTGTTGGATGCTTTTTAACTGATTGTGGTAAAATGGATTTAGAAAGCCAAATTAGTCCTTCCAACGGTATTTCTATCATTGCCTGTTCGAAGAGAATCCATGGTTTAGTCTTCGGGGTAACACACCAGTCAAGAACTCTTGACAAATGTACAGCCTCATAGTATGCGAGTGGATCTGGGAAACCTATGCCCCCTTTTTCTTTAGGTAAAGTTAAGATATCTCTTCTGACTCTGGCTGGTTTCCCTGCCCATATGAATCCCGCAAACTTCATTCTGATCTCTTTCAAGAACCCTTGGGGTATACTGGTAGGGAGTGTCTGTAATAGATATAATATCCTAGGCATTGCATTCATCTTTATAATATTGACCCTGCCAAACCAGGTAAAAACCTCCTTATCCCATTTCTGTAAATCACGTTTTATTTGCCTTATCAATGGTGCTAAATTAAGCTCTAAGATTCTATTTAATTTCTTCGGGATTTTAGTCCCCAGATATCCAATATGAGAATTTGTCCATTTAAACATAAAAGAGGCGGCTAATTGTCGTTGTTGTACCATATTCATCTCTACCCCCATTGCCTCCGACTTGTCATAGTTTACTTTAAAATTTGATAACGCGCCATATTCAGCAATCTCAGCCAGCAATGGGGGAAGAGATAAAACAGGTTCCGTAAGAGAAAACATCAAATCATCCGCAAAAGCGGTTAACTTGTATGTTCCTCCCTTTACACAGATACCTCTAATATCGGTATTCCTCCTTATCATCCTCAGAAAGGGTTCAAGTGTCAAAATAAAAATTATTGGTGACAGGGGACAACCTTGCCGCGTCCCATTCCGTATCTCAAAGGGTTCCGACATAGTCTCGTTTATCTTTATTCTAGCTTTTGGCTGTGAGTATAGGCTCATAACCCATCTTTGCATTCCCTCCCCCAAGCCGATATATTTTATAATTGCTTTTAAGAATTTCCAGTCGACCCTATCAAACGCTTTTTCAGCGTCGGTGGATACCAGAACTAGTGCTTTCTTGGATACCTGGGAGAGATGGATCGCATTAATCACCCGCATCGTATTTTCCCTGCCTTCCCTTCCTGGGGTAAATCCCACCTGATCTTGGTGTATCAAATCAGGGATATGTGGTAATATTCTATTTGCTAGAATTTTTGTAAAGATCTTCAGATCAACGTTTAATAACGATATAGGGCGGTAATTGGAGCATAGTGTTAAATCTTTTCCCTCCTTGGGTATAACCGCTATATGTGCCATAAGGGCTTCCTCCGGTATCCCCTGTCCTTCTCTTATCGCGTTATAAGCTTTTAAAAATCTTGGCAACAGTTTTTCTGCATAGGTCCGATAGTAAAAGAGGGTAAACCCGTCGGGGCCGGGGGCTTTACCTGTCTTTAGCATTTTGAGAGTATTTGTGAATTCTTCGGCCGTAATCGGCCCTTCCATATCTCTCCCAATTTCCTCTGCCAATTTCGGCATTCCCGCCTTCTCTATATATTCCTTTATCTTCTCCTCCTGCCTGTTCCTCTTTCCTGTATCCCTCTCTTCTTTTAATTGATATAATTTCGTATAATAATTTTTAAATACGTTTGCAATTTCTTGTGAGGATTTCACTATCCTATCTCCTGTTGTTTTGATGCCATCTATATGATTTTGGTTCCGCGTTTCTCTTAAAGCCCTCGCTAGCATTCTACTCGGCTTATTGCCATATTCATAGAAGGCACGTTTACCTCTTTTTAGTGAGGCTTTTGCATTGTCTGTTAGTAACAGATTTAGTTCCTCTCGTGTCTGCCTCAGCTTCTCCTCACTCTGAATAGCCAACGTTTTTTTATGTATATTTTCTAATTTACGAATTTCTCCCAATAATGTTTCTATCTGTCTCCCTATCTTACGTTTCCTTTGTGTTCCCATTGAGATTAAAATCCCTCTCATAAAGCATTTATGCGTTTCCCAAATACAGCTAGGCGACACCTCTCCTACCTCATTATCAAGAAAGAACCCTTCCATTTCCTGAACTATTTTTTCCTCATATTCTGGGTCTTTCAGAAGGGACTCGTTGATTTTCCAGTGCCACTCGCGCGCTACAGGTTCTCCCCATTCCAGTTTACAATTTGTTGGTGAGTGATCAGAGATTGTAAATGATCCAATGGAGGCCTCCACAATATTCTGCAAAATATTCTGTGATACAAATATATAGTCTATTCGGGAATATGTTTTATGTTTGGCTGAAAAAAAAGTATAGTCTCTCTCATGGGTATGACTAATCCTCCAACTATCTACCACCTGTATCTTCTGTAGCAAACGCTTTGCTTTACTTAATTTGCTATATGAAAGGTGTGATGTTCCCTTAGATGTATCTAAGATAGGGTCTAGGGCCATATTCAAATCCCCTGCCAATATAATTCTTCCTTCTGCATTCAACTGAATCACATTAATGTATTTCTCCAACGCTGCAATCTGTCCTTCATTAGGCATATAGACATTAACCAGAGTTACTTTCTGGTCGTTTAGGTATCCTTTTACTATAAGTAGACGCCCTTCCTCATCCTGAATTACCTTTAATTCCTTCCATCTAATTGTCTTTGATAACATAATTGCCACCCCCTTCGTCTTTGTTGTCGATGAGGAACTCTGATAGATTATTGGAAATCTGTGATTTGTCAGTTTTGGGTTTTTATTTTTCTTAAAATGAGTCTCTTGGAGAAAGACGACCTGTGTCTTTAATCTCCATAGTTCTGCTAACAATTTAGCTCTTTTCTCAGGGTTATTTAACCCTTTTACATTATAAGACATCAAATTGATCTTGGCCATTTTAAAATCTCAATCACGTGGCTCCTTGGGAAACTAATAGAGGTGCCCAATGTGGAAATAAAGGGCTAAAAGATAAGGGAGTCCCCCCCAAAAAGAGGGAGAAAAAATGGGCGAGAGAGGGGAGAGGGAGGAAAAACGAGAGAGAGGAAAGAGAGCAAAGAGAAAAAGAAAAAAAAAAAAAAAAAAAAAAAAAAAAAAAAAAAAAGAAATTGTCTATTTTCTCTAGTCCTTCAAACCGGTTGGTCCCCTAGGATCCCAGTGAGGACAAAAAAAAAAAAAAAAAAAAAACAAAATGAATTAAGCGTCTCCGACTTCCCTCCACACGGAGGAGAGACGCTTTAGTGGGCTAAGGTGTGTGAGCACCGAGGAGAGTCACGCCCTGTTGTAAGTCCGGGTGCGTTTCCCTAAATTACCCCTTTCAGTCCCCTCCACCCCTCAATTCTAGTCGAGCACACGAGAGATGGGATATCCCCCCCTTCATAGAGACCTTACCGCTTAGATACATTCAATTGTATACATATACTATATAAGCACCTTTTTAGACATATAAATCTCTGTCTAACTGTCTACCATTTAGAGGTAGGAATTCCTTTTCCCTTTCTCTCCTCTCCCCTCCTTCCCTATCCCCCCTCTCCCTCACCCCTTAAACCCCTAATAACATGTTACCCCCAACGTACTTCTAAGCTCCCCCCCTCTGCCCCTCTCTCTCCTAACCTCCTAACCCATATCTTAACTCTTTATGTCTGTCCCCCCTTCTTGTGTCTCCACCAAAAAAAAAAAAAAAAAGGCGACAGAAAGAAAAAGGTTCCATTCCCCTTTCCATTCCCTTACCCTTGCCTCTTCCTTCTTCCTTCATTTTCCTACTAGGTCTTCTTATTAGGCCCCTATTATCCCCAACACACTCTCACCCACTCTTACCCTCCCCACCTACCCCTATACCCTCATCCCTTACCCCTTACCCTTCCCTCCCACCTCTATATCCTATTCCAAAAAAGTATCATGGCCTATTGGCCTTTAGTGTTTCAAAGTGTGTAGGTGTGCATGTGTCAGCCTTTTATTGAGACTCCTCTAATCGAGAAAAAAAAAAAAAAAAAAAAAAAAAAAAAAATTTCCCCTTCTTCAATACTCGATTTCCCCACATCCCTAGTCTCCCCTAGTAGTGAACCACCTTATACCTTTGCCCATCCCATCCCATCCAACCCCTCCCCTTATTTATAGACTCAGTGTGTCTTATATTATACCATCCCTGATCTTTAAATCAAACAGATCTAGGGCTCTAGTGACATAGTGGCTTAGTGAAACCCCCCCCCCAAAAAAAAAACGTTCTCCTCAAAACGCCCCCCACCCCCCTTCTTTTCCCCTTTTTTTTTTTTTTTTTTTCCCCCCCTTTTCTTTACCTTTCCCAATACAACTCCCCCTCCCCGCCTCTCCCCTCACAAACCCCCCCCTAAACCCCCCCCCCAAAAAAAAAAAGAGAGTGACTGGAGATACTGGAGATACTGGCCTACTAGCCCACCTATTTTCAGGATCTTTCCTCTGTCATTTCCCTAGTGCTCTATTTCCCCCATAACAGACCCACCTCCAAAAGGAGGAGAAAAGGGAACATCTATAGATTTATACACATATATACACATATATACACATATGATCGGGCCAATAAAGCCCCGTCACTTAAAAATATTCCACTCTTAACTTATCACCTTCCCCTCATGGGGATAGTACCTTCCCTCCCAAACCAAGTCCGAGTGTTCCCCCAAAAAAAAAAATATAAGATCTTCCAAAAAAAAACAGTCAGATATGGGTATGAGCCTCAAGAATCACCTACGAAAAAAGGATATACTCTCCAGTAGGCCTCCCCCCCAGATGGGTCAGGTAGAGACAAAGAGAGAGAGAGAGCGCCAAAAAAAAAAAAATATGAAAAAAGGGGAGGAGGGAAGAGAAAAAAAAACACATAAAAATACACTTTCCCTTGAGGGGGGTCATCTTCCACAGGTCTCTCCATCTCCTCTTTCTCTTCAGAATCAAGGTGGGGAACTCCCCCATGTCCTCTGCTGTCTTACCCCTTTTAACCTTCCCTTACCCCAGTTTATCTAGGCTCTCTTTCGGCTGTGACTGGTAGCTCTAACCAGTTAGGGATTGCTATTGGTGTTGACCCCAAAAATTCAAAAAGCGCTGGGAGCTGGGACGGTTCTCTTAGATTAAAGTTCCTTCCTTCTTTTTTCACGTTGACGGCCAACGGAAACCCCCATCTGTATATGGCTCCTTGACCGCGAATATGTTCTAGTAGGGGCCTTAACAAACGCCGTCGTGCTTTAGTTTGCCAACATAGATCCGGAAATATTTGTATATTCGCCCCTTCCCATATCACTGGTCCTTCTTTCCATGCTTCCCTGAGAATTTCTTCTTTTTCTCTATAGAAGTGTATACGACATAACACATCACGAGGGTTAGTCTGATCTGGGTTCCTTATTGTTGGGACCTTATGTACCCTGTCTAGCTCCAAAGGGGAACCTGAGCTTTTTTTCAAAATTTTATTGAAGATGGCCAAAGCTGCTTCCCTTAACGCTGCCCCCTCACAACTTTCTGGTATTCCTTTTATGCGTACATTATTCCTTCTACTTCTGTTGTCTGCCTCTTCAGCATTTAACTGCAATCTGACCAGCTGTTGTTGCTGTTTCTCCCACTTTTCTTCTAGTACCCCCAATCTGAAGTCCACGACCACTTGTTGCTCCTCCAATATGCCTACTTTTTGCTCCCCCACCCCCACCTTTATCCGGACTTCCTCCAACTCTTCTTTCCACGTATTCATCATTAACGTTAACATTTTCTGAATATCGTCTCTGGTTGGGAGAGCCTGAATAAGCCTGCTTAGCTGGCGCATATCCGGTATCAACTCTAGCTCAGATGTGTCCCCCGTATCAGGCATACTCTGTACATTCTGTATGCTAGACTGCATGACTTCTTCTGATGTATGCTCGCTCTCCTTAGAACTTAATAATTCATCACTTGTTGCACCCTTCTCCCGCTGGTTTAGAGGTGGGGATGGTGCAGGGGATATAGGGGTTGCAGACATTAGTGCTACTACAGATGGTGCCGTTATATACTCTCTAGACCCCTTATTCATATCCCCCGCTATATTGTCAGCTATTTCCAGTAAAGCAGACCGTAACAGTATAGGTGTTTCACAAGTACCTTTATTCCACGCTGTTGCTCCTGAGGGCACCTCCGTCCACCCCTCCACTGGGAATCTCTCAGTCTCACCTATATTGCACAAGTCAACTGTGTTGTTCACCGCTCTAACCACCGAGGTAGCTGGGCTATGGGCTGATTCTGATACAGTTACCAACTCCTCACCAGCAGACCCCTGTTGTCTTTTTATCCCCGGTAAATCTGCAAAAGTTACAGATACCAGTGTTTTCTGAGTCGCTGTTATCGCTGCAGCCTTGAGGTGACTTTCAGATATCGATTCCCTTCTCAGCGCCCTACTTCCGACGGCTTCCTCCTGCTGCTCACCTCCCCTCCTCACCGTCATGTAGCGTGTGATGTATGAATGGCAGGGGGCTTGAACATCTCCTACGCGTCTTCCTTGGCTCTTTCCCCGCCGCGACATCAGCTGTTAGGAACCTCCGTCGGGGACTGCGCTCTCCGCCCGCTCACCGCCGACTTTCGATAGGGGTATGAGAGTGTCGGAACCGTCGTTCAGGTGCCGCGCTCTCCCCTCCTGCTCACCGCAAACCTTCAATGGGGGTCGAGGGGGTAGAGGGGTCTCGAAGCTGTCGATCTCCTGTCTGCAACGCACCACGGACTCAGCGCTCTCTCCTCACTAGCGTGCGTTCACTCCTCCATGCTCACACCACCGTCCCCCAAACCCCTGTTTTTAACGCATACTGTAAACAGGTTAATTGGTTTTCTGCAAGCTGGTCGGTAAGTAGGCTTGGTTTTTCCCTGGGCATTCCCCGGGTTTTTGTTGTTATTGGGGAGATAATCTGGCCTGCATCTGTATTTTTGTATAATAACTTATGCTAATTTTCTTTGGGATAGGGAGACCATACATAAATTAAACATTAGGCTGAAATGTAAGAATGTGAAAATGTAAAAACCAATACAAACATTCCTGCACGCTCCCTAAACTCCCTTAAATATAAACAGGGAGAAAGAACCCATAGCATAAAACAACTTTTTTTTATTAAAATGTCACATTGAAAAGAATTCAGAAGTACTCAGAGTGCTCAGCCCAGTACTAAAGATCTGATAGTGAAGACATAAATCGAGCACCACACCAGTCAGTACACTTCCTACTCTGCTAGTGGCCTCCTGTCAGTGTATTGATGTTGCAGTATTTAAACTGGTTGTAACAAAAAAAAAAAAAAAACATGCTCCTGTCCCTTTAAGGCACAATATATATCAGAGTGATTTTGCCATATCAATCGTTCCTTATTATGTTGTACAATACCTGGTTGATCCTACCTATTGCTGCATTTCCTTGTGTGTACTGACCATATTTATCATGGCTGCTGATCCATGATAGCGCGGTCAGATTACATGCCTCTGTCATCCAGCTCTCTCCTTAGCGTCTCTGCATGTCCCACTCTCCCCCTCGCTCTCATTTCCATAGTCTGTGTGTGAAGCCAATCTTCTGCCCACCTTTTCCTCCCCTCTCCTCCTGCCTTTTGAGTAAAACTATTCACTGGCAGCTGCTCCTCCCCCCTCCTCTATGCCACAGTAGAGAAGAAACTGAAACCAGTTCTCACATGGTCAAAGTGAGAGAGAAATAACAGCCCCTCCCACTGAAATCCCTCTGCTTGGGAGCGAGAGCAGACTGAACCACGTGACCACACTGAAGAGCTTCTATGTAAAAGGTACTTAGAGAAGATTATAAAAAAACATAAAACAAAACACTTCCATTACTATTGCCACATAAGATAATGGGAGTGTGTTTATGAGACTTTATAACCACTTTAAGCGCTGTCCAACGTGTTTTGCCAATACAAAAATGTCACTGGGCCACTCCTGATGACATCTGTATAGATGAAACATGTTGGATGGGGCTTGAGAATAGTGTTGCTCACGAATATTCGCATTGCGAATATTCGACTCGAATATAGCATATTCGAGAAATCGCGCTATATTTCGAATTTCGCGGTGAATATTCGCAATTCCGAATATTCGATTTTTTACAATTTTTTTTTTAGAACAGATCACATCCTAGATATCTCCATCGACGTCTAAAAGCATTGCTGGTATGATTAGAGACCCTGGGCCGAGTAGCTGAAGCGTTCATTGAATTTTGCCGAAAAATCGCAATGCGATTATTCGGCAATCGCAATATCGCGCGATTATTTTCTTCGCCCCTATCTTCCTCATCAGAGCGATTTTTACAGTTTCATTTTTAAAACAGATCACATCCTAGTGATCTCCATAGACGTCTAAAAGCATTGCTGGTATGATTAGAGACCTTGGGCCGAGTAGCTGAAGCGATCATTTTATATTGCCGAATATTCGCAATGTGAATATTCGGCAATAGGAATATTGCACGATTATTTTCTCCGCCCTTTTGCATCAGAGCCAATCAGAGTTCTCCTTCCACACTCGTCGGAGGTTAGCAACCAATAGGAACCTGCCTGCACGGACATTATATAAGGTCACTCCCAGCACCATTTTATTGCAGATTCAGAAGCTGGCTAGAGAGTGTGGAGGCTGTTTCTGTGTTCCTGTGTCTGTGTTCCTGATTGATTGATATCATCATCAGCATAGTGCTGCATTGCTATTTAGTGATTCCAGTGCATATATTCCAGTTTATCAACTGCTTTTTTCAAAGCAATAGACCCAAGAGCTTTTTTCAAAGCTAAGTTTTGTGCTGTTTTGTTCATCTTGTGTTACTGTTTGATCTTGCAGCTTCGCTGTTCAGTGATATTTGCTAGTGATTTCAGTGCACATTTTGCTGAGCTTTCTAAAAGAGCTTTTTTCAAAGCTAAGTTTTGTGCTGTTTTGTTCATCTTGTGTTACTGTTTGATCTTGCAGCTTCGCTGTTCAGTGATATTTGCTAGTGATTTCAGTGCACATTTTGCTTAGTTTTTCTTAAAGAGCTTTTCTAAAAGCTAAGTTTTGTGTTGTTCAGTTTAGTTAGATTTCTGTGTAGTAAGTGTACACACTGTTAGTGTACATTTATTTCATCTAGCTTAGCTTAGTGTGTGTTTAGTGTCTGTGTTTAAAGTTTTTTTGTTTTTTTTTTGTTTTTTTGTTAGTGTTTGTTTAGTGCATTTTTTTTTTAAAATTTTGTAGTCCTTGTCTTTGGTGTACTACTTTTATTATAGTTTAGAAGCTGTCTGTGTACGTCTTTGTCTGCGTGCCTGTCTTGTAAAAAAAACACATAAAAACACATTTTCCTCACATTTCCCCCCCCCCCCAATAAAGTTTACCCCCCCCCACACACATCAGCAATCATGAGCGGCATCCGTGGCAGCAGGGGTAGGGGAGTTACTCCCAGTGCTGGGTCGCTGCCAGCACGGGGTACCTCTCGTGCCCCTACTAGTGGTAGAGGATCGGGTGCAAGGGGAGTCCGCCTGATCCGGGAGTTCTTCCCATCGGGCAGCCGCCCGATATTGCCATCTCAGGCTGAAGTAGTGGTGGACTACATGGGGCACAGCAGTGCCACTGAGTCGTCGGTCCCGACTCACAGTAGTACCACCATTACACCGGTGCCTGTAGTACCCCCCCCAGCCCCCAAGAGTCCAGCATCTTACTGTTCGACAGCGACAGTGAGAGGGATCTCTTGGGGGAGGCCATGCATCAGGCAGACCTCCAGCTCTGTCCTGATGGTCAGGACCTTTTTGAAGGGATGGATGAGGAGGATGGGATACCTGCTGGCAGTATCCCAGAGACATCCCTTCAAACTGGTGCTGCTGTTTTGGTGCAGGAAACAGCAGCACCTAGTCAGACCCAGGCGTGGGTGAGGGGACAGCGGAGCCAGGCTAGAGGCTCCATGTCAGTTGGTTCCCTCAGACCAACACATCTCAGCCCTTGGTCTGACATCTCTGGGGGCGAAGAGGGTGACCCATCATGGTTGCCATCTGACGCGTCGGCTCACTGCGTCAGTGACGACGGGGAAGGTAGGCACCCTGGTGAAACGGTGCGCCAGGTCACCACCAGGGAGACCATCGTCAGGGTCTCCACTGGTGATGGCAGCAGGAGGTGTCAGGAGGAGCAGCAGCAGCAGCAGGCAGCTCCACCTGTGCGCACCGAGTCCCAGCAGGTGCAAGTAAGCGTCACCCCATCTGACAGGAGGGCAGTGCTGAAGTCACCTGTCTGGAACTACTTCACCCTGGTGGCAGACAACCCTACCATGGCCGTCTGCCGGATCTGTAAAGTGAGGGTGAAGAGAGGGAAGTGTTTGGCTCGGGTGGGTACCACAGCCCTGAACAGCACCTGAGGATAAACCACTGGGGGGTGTTTGACGAGATGAAGCGTGGTGGTGGTAGCAGCGCCACCACCACAAGTGAGCAGGGTACAGCAGCCCCTGCCACAGCTTCATCTCTTTCCAGCAGGTCATGCCCCCCGCTCCCTCTAGTACAGGTACTGGTACCGGCAGCCAGACCTCTACTTCCACAGCACCCTCCGCGTCTGTGTCCCGCACTGCCGTCCGGCGCCAGGCGTCGATTTCAGATGCCTTTGACCGCACCACTCCCTTCCCCCCTGGAGACCGACGTGTGCGTTCCCTCAATGGGCTCCTGGCAATGGTTATTGCCCAACATCTGCTGCCCTTCAACATAGTTGACAGCAACCCCTTCAGGCAGATGTTGGAGCAGGCCCAACCCCAATGGCGTGTCCCCAGCCGCCATTTCTTTGCCAGGACTGGTGTCCCTGCCCTACACCAGCACATTGTGCAGAATGTAACCCTGTCGCTGGATCACGCTGTCAGCGACAGGGTTCATCTGACAATGGATGGCTGGACCAGCAGGCATGGGCAGGGGCGCTACATCAGCTTCACGGCCCATTGGGTTTCCCTCCGAGGCGTCGGTGAGAGATCGGCGGCAACCGATCTTGTGGTGCCGCCCCGGGGTGTCCAGGGGAGAACTGCTGGTCTCCCTCAAGCCACTGTCTCCGCAGCTGCTGAGCCTCCCAGCAAGCGCCCCCGTAGCTACTCAAGTGTGGGGCACGTGCGCTGTCAGGCCGTGCTCCAGCTTGTTAGTTTAGGGGACCGGAGACACACTGGAGAAGAAGTGCTGAAAGCACTTCAGGCTCAGGTCCAGAAGTGGCTGACACCCCGAAGGCTCCAGGCAGGTATGGTTGTCTGCGATAACGGCAGCAACCTACTCGCCGCCCTCAGTGCTGGCAGTCTGACCCACGTGCCCTGTCTGGCACATGTCCTCAACCTGGTGGTGCAGAAGTTCCTGCGCACTTATCCCGGGTTGAGTGACATTGTGGCAAAGGCGCGTAGGATTGCCAGCCACTTCAGGCGCTCCCCAACCGCTACCGCGTCCCTGTCCGAGTTGCAGCGGAACTACAGTCTGCCCCTTCACAGGCTGATTGTGGACAGTGTGACGCGGTGGAACTCCACCCTCCACATGCTGAAGAGGTTGTGGGAGCAGCGAAGGGCGGTGAGGGAGTACCTGATGGACCTACGCACTGAGAGGGCTTCACCACAACTCCCTTTCATCGCCTGTGCGGAGTGGGGGCAGATACACCAGGTCTGCCAAGTGTTGTCCTCCTTCGAGCAGGCGACCAAGATGGTCAGCAGTGAGCATGTCGGCCTCAATAACGTGCTGCCAATAGTGTTCATGCTGGAGAGGACACTAGATCGCCTGCTCGAAGCTGGGGAGAGTGCCTTGGTGGAGCAGGAGGAGTCAGCAATGCTCCACCGAGACCAGGGCCAGGACGAGGAGGAGGAGGAGGAGGATGATGATGATGAGGAGGAGGTGGTTGCTGGTGTCATCCCGGAGTCAGGGCCTGGTCAGGAGGGAGAGCCGGTGTTGGGGGCACCGATAGTCCGGGGGTTGGGCATCTCTGAGCGTGACCAGCAGCGCCTCAGGGATGAAGAGTCGGACCTCATTGACCTGGGCAGCAGTGAGGAGTCACAGCGGGCTGTGCTCTTCCCCATGGCTGCCCACATGCTGAGATGCCTCAGGAGGGACCCCCGGGTTAAGACCATCAAGGCGAGGGATGATTTCTGGATGGCCACCCTTTTGGATCCCAGGTGCAAGGGGAAACTGGAGCAGTTCATCCCAGCCAGCCGGAGGCAGCACCGGATGGAGGAACTGCAGGCAGGCATTGTCAGCCGGTTGGAGCAGGCAACTCCCCGGCCTCCAGTTGTCCCCCCTCATCTCACCCAGCAGGTGGCTGCACCCAGCAGCAGCCGAGCAGGGGACCTAATGGATGAGATGAGGATGTTCTTCCAAACCGAGCGACCCAGCACCAGCACCAGCAGCAGCAGTCACCACCAGCGGCTGGCCCACATGGTGGCAGACTACATGGCGTCCGTCGGTGCTTCTGACAGTATGAGCACCGACGACCCCATGGAGTACTGGGTTGCCAAATTGGACACCTGCCGCGAGCTCGCTCAGTATGCGCTGGAGTTATTGTCTTGCCCCCCCTCCAGCGTACTATCTGAGCGGACATTCAGCGCGGCAGGTGGGGTGGTCACGGACAAGAGGACCCGTCTGTCCACAGACTCCGTGGACAGACTCACATTCATAAAGATGAATGAGTCCTGGATCGGCGGTGACTTTCTGGCACCCGTCGTCGGTTCAGGGCGCTGAAGGGTCCCTTGTCATGCATTCCCTGATGGAGCCCCGGACCTGATGTATTTACAGTGCTGAATATTACTATTTTAACACCTGAGAAAATCAATGTTAATATTTGGTACAGTAGGCTTTCTTTGCAATTACAGCGGTCAAACCTTTCTTGTAGTTTTACACCAGCTTTGCACACACTGGAGGAGGGATTTTGGCCCACTCCTCCACACAGATCTTCTCTACATCAGTCAGGTTTCTGGGCTCTCGCTGAGAAACACGGAGTTTGAGCTCCCTCCAAAGATTCTCTATTGGGTTTAGGTCTGGAGACTGGCTAGGCCACGCCAGAACCTTGATATGCTCCTTACAGAGCCACCCCTTGGTTATCCTGGCTGTGTGCTTTGGGTCATTGTCATGTTGGAAGACCCAGCCTCGACCCATCTTCAAAGCTCTAACTCAGGGAAGGAGGTTGTTGCCCAAAATCTCGCAATACATGGCCCCGGTCATCCTCTCCTTAATACAGTGCAGTCACCCTGTCCCATGTGCAGAAAAACACCCCCAAAGCATGATGCTACCACCCCCATGCTTCACAGTAGGGATGGCGTTCTTGGCATGGTACTCATCATTATTCTTCCTCCGAACACGGTTAGTGAAATTATGACCAAAAAGTTATATTATGGTCTCATCTGACCACCTGACTTTCTCCCATGACTCCTCTGGATCAGACAAGACACCTATGTCAGCAGTTATTTCCCACTCTATATACTCCTATTACCACTGCTGTTCATCGTGGCACCTCCTGCCCAAGTGATATGACTCTGTATCAACTACTACTGCTAATACTACTACTGCTGCTGCTCAGTCAAGACACCTATGTCAGCAGTTATTTCCCACTCTATATACTACTATTACCACTGCTGTTCATCATGGCACCTCCTGCCCAAGTGATATGACTCTGTATCAACTACTACTGCTAATACTACTACTGCTGCTGCTGCTCAGTCAAGACACCTATGTCAGCAGTTATTTCACACTCTATATACTCCTATTACCACTGCTGTTCATCATGGCACCTCCTGCCCAAGTGATATGACTCTGTATCAACTACTACTGCTAATACTACTACTGCTGCTGCTCAGTCAAGACACCTATGTCAGCAGTTATTTCACACTCTATATACTCCTATTACCACTGCTGTTCATCATGGCACCTCCTGCCCAAGTGATATGACTCTGTATCAACTACTACTGCTAATACTACTACTGCTGCTGCTCAGTCAAGACACCTATGTCAGCAGTTATTTCACACTCTATATACTCCTATTACCACTGCTGTTCATCATGGCACCTCCTGCCCAAGTGATATGACTCTGTATCAACTACTACTGCTAATCCTACTACTGCTGCTGCTCAGTCAAGACACCTATGTCAGCAGTTATTTCACACTCTATATACTCCTATTACCACTGCTGTTCATCATGGCACCTCCTGCCCAAGTGATATGACTCTATCAACTACTACTGCTAATACTACTACTGCTGCTGCTGCTCAGTCAAGACACCTATGTCAGCAGTTATTTCACACTCTATATACTCCTATTACCACTGCTGTTCATCATGGCACCTCCTGCCCAAGTGATATGACTCTGTATCAACTACTACTGCTAATACTACTACTGCTCAGTCAAGACACCTATGTCAGCAGTTATTTCACACTCTATATACTCCTATTACCACTGCTGTTCATCATGGCACCTCCTGCCCAAGTGATATGACTCTGTATCAACTACTACTGCTAATACTACTACTGCTGCTGCTGCTCAGTCAAGACACCTATGTCAGCAGTTATTTCCCACTCTATATACTCCTATTACCACTGCTGTTCATCATGGCACCTCCTGCCCAAGTGATATGACTCTGTATCTACTACTACTACTACTGCTGCTGCTGCTCAGTCAAGACACCTATGTAAAAAGTTATTTCCCACTCTATATACTCCTATTACCACTGCTGTTCACTGATACCACTGATAGTTAATTTATCCCTTAACTACCCCCATTTGTGAGGGTCGGGGTTTTTCTTTAAAGTCCCATGCAAATCAATGGGAAATGTATGTTCCCACATAACTTCTGTACGCCTAGAGATATTTCAATAATACCTGCTATACATATTACTTATATGCCAAATAAAAATATATAACAGTTAAATTAACCCTTACCAACACCCTTATATAAAAGATGGGTATATTTATATTACTATGATTTTCCTCCCCAAAAGGTTAAGATAGGAAGACCGGGCAACGCCGGGTATTCAGCTAGTAATAGTATAAAATGTTTTCGGTTATTATTAAGCTAGATGTGTTGATGTTGATGTTGATGTGTTAGATGTGTTTAAA
Organism: Rana temporaria; assembly: GCF_905171775.1. NCBI lineage: Eukaryota > Metazoa > Chordata > Amphibia > Anura > Ranidae > Rana > Rana temporaria. The sequence goes on along the minus strand of NC_053496.1, from coordinate 85,801,116 downwards.
AAACTAACAATTTCAATAAGAAATGAAACCTTTGCAAAATATAACATTTTTTATTAAAACAAAAAAAAAAAAAAATTAAGACATGAACTTCTGAAGCTCATCTATGGTTTTCGCCATTTGTTGCACCAGCTGCTGATTTTGGCGCGTAAAAAAAAGAATCTGCTGCTCATTTGCCAGTATTCTCTGCGTCATATTTTTCAGGGCAGCTTGTTTCCCCTTGAGCTTTTTTATAACTGTTAGGATATAAGAAAAAAACATTTGGATTTCAAAGACCGTTACGAAAGATTATTTTCAGCCCTAAAAATAATAAAGTCGGACTTAAGAGACTCTATGAAAGAGGATCTGGCAGAGGCAATTCTCTTCCTTAGAACTCTACATTGCATTTATTTGCATTTGCTAAGCCTAGAACTACATTTCAAGATTAATATAAACCATTTCTAGGTTTTTCAGATTTTGTTTTTGGTTCATTATAGATAAGCTTTGTTTTTGTTCTAAAACAGCCAAATAATGTGGTCTGTATTTTTGAACTGGTAAAGATCCTGGTAAAGATCCTGTTCCTGATGTTTATGCCTGCTGCTACTATCCAGTCACTTGATTGTTTTCATTGTGTTTGTCTTTTGCTTAAACTGTGCAATACAGTAGACTGTTGGCTTCCCAGCCAGTAGTCCTGTGGTAGGTTGCGTTTCTTTCCCTCAAGGAATCTATAAAATACATTCGCATATTAATACAGAGGAGTCGGAGAGTCGGAGTCTGAAGTACATAAAACTGAGGAGTCGGAGTTGGAAAATGTATCTACCGACTCCACAGCCCTGCTTTAAATGCTGTCCATTTTTAGAGCTACATTTTATTGTTGAAATTTTATTAATCTCTGTGCACATATTTACCCTCCTGATTGATGGTAAAATTAACCGTCTCATCCTGCTCCTCTTCCTCGTCACCCACTACTCTACCAGAAGTTTCGGGGGGGGGTGCAGCTCCTCCTCTTGCTCCTCCAGAGGAGCTGGGGGTGGTGATGTGGATGGCCCTGGCTGCTCCTCCTCATGCCTCTCCTCCTCTTCCACATCCTCCTCCTGCTCCTCCTCTGCGGCCTGTCGCCTTGTGCGCTTGGGGCGCAAAGTTGGTAGCGGAGCTCCTATAATAACACAATGTTTATATATTATAAAAATGTTTTCTAATGACGTATGCAAATTCTGTGTACTCTGCTGTATTGTATATGAATACAAATTAATTTATATAGACAGTTAACCAATGGGACAATGTTATATTAAAGGGTCTTGTGGGCACTACAGGGGACTGAGCGTGAGCTGGGCTGCCACCATGGTAAAATGAGCTGTTTTTGTCTCCTTTGTTTTGTTCAGACGATCTCATGTTAAAAAAAGGGCTTGATGGAGTACACGGGATTACTATAACAACCCCACGCCTAACACAGGAATTTAGTGGGAATCTATATATATAAAACTCAACGTGTGTGTGCATGTATGTATGTATGTTCCACCATCACGTCCAAACGGCTAAAGATATTTACATGAAACTTGGCACACAGGCTACTTATATGTCAGCCACAAACATAGGATAGGTGGTTTAACCCTTACCCACCCCCATTTGCCTTGGTCAGGGTTTTTCTTTAAAGTCCCATTCAACTCTATGGGAAATACATGTTACTTCATAACAGCTGTAGATATTTCGATAACACTTGGTCACATGTTACCTATACGTCCACTTAAAGTATAGGATCGTTAATTTATCCCTTAACTACCCCCATTGGTGAGGGTCGGGGTTTTTGTTTAAAGTCCCATGCAAAGCAATGGGAAAAGTATGTTCCCACATAACTTCTGTGTTCCTGTCTGCTGTCCCATGTCTTTTTCCAACAGTACTATGAATACCTTGGCTGGTGGTGATATATGTTACAACAACATGGCGTCTTGGTTAACAACATCTGACCTTACATTAATTACATATGACCTTACATAACTGTCACCAAAGGAGCTGCGGTGGCTCAACGCGATTGCCACTGCGCTGACAAGCCATTCACCTCTGCAGCTAGGGGTTCGGATCCCGCTCTCGGCTACATGTGAATTGAGTTTGGTGGTCTCAGCCCGGCCCCCGGTGGGTGTGCTATGCGAGGTAAGCCTGCGCTTAGTACGCCCACCTCCCTCCCACAAAAACCACCACACTTACACACGCACTCGCAATTGGGTTAACATGCACACACTCTGACCACGCGGTCTCTAAAAAGAGAGGCGAAGGACTAACGGGGCTGGTTGAGCGGGCAAATCCTCTCACTCCCTTATAGGGAGTCCCTCTGCCCCGTTGGGCTTCGAAGCGGAGCAGGTAGGACGGTCTGTGTGGGAGGACACCCTCACACCCGCCATTGCCACCCGGGGCATGGAGAAAGGTGGCAGATTACCTCTGGGGGAGGCCTGCCTACTCCCAACTCCTGCAGTCCGGCTCCTCTCTCGAGTACATGCACAAAATACACTTTAGGAAAAAAAAACATAACTGTGACCAATAACTTACCTGGATGATATTTATTCCGGATACGCCTGACCCGGTTCATCTGGCGCCTCTTCAGGTCGGACCACTTTTTGAGGATCGCCATGCGACTGGGTGCTTCGCCGTTTTGGGCGCGTAGTTCCTCAATTAGGGAGCTTACAACTGCCTGTTTTTCTTGCTGCCTCCGCAGCTCATCATACCCTGTTTCCAGGAACTTCTGCAAGATGAAGAACAAAGTATATTGTAATACTTTTGTTGACAGCCTTATGGATATATGACGTAAATGTATGGTATTCAACAATTGGAAGCATTCTCGCCTTATTAATCAATGACAGGGGTAACATGACAGATTTTATATCCTGCCATTTCGGTCGCCACCTTTTTTGCATAAATATAGCAGCCATTATGATTTGCATAATTATGTATATATGATTAACAACACAGGATACACGTATAGGGGAGATATGCGTTGCTATTCATCTGACCGCTATAATTTTTTTTGGACACTGATAATGGGCCTGTACAATAGATTATTTTTTTTCATCCCTATCTTTATATAGGAACAAGAATATGTTTGTTTCTTTTGACTTTTTGATTAATTAATTTAGAATAAATAATGGAGTTGATGTTATTTAACAACTACAACTACCAGCATGCTCTGATACACCATGTAGCTCATCCGTCACCAGCTGTACAACAATTATACTTTAACTCCCAGCATGCCTGGACAGTTAATGGCTGTCCGGTAATAACGGGGAGGCATGGGGTTCACAGTAGTTTCCCGCTGAGGGTTTGAGCTGCAGCGCCGAATTTGCTTCAGCTAGAAGCACACTGTAAGCCACAGCCCATGTGAATGTACCCTGTAAATTCACATTGGGGGAGGGGGGGGGTAATTGCAGCCAGTTGCATGCAGGGAGTTTTAGTTTTGCAACAGCTGGAGGCAGAATTATTTCACATTGGTCACTTTCCTCACTCTCCCTCCCATCTTCCTTTTCCCCACTTTCTTTTATTATTTTTCCCCGTGTTCTGTTTTGTTTGTCACTCTTTTTGTTTTGGTGCTTGCACTTTATGTGTGGCGAGTAGGGTGCTGGTCCTCGGGCCGGTCTCTGAAAGTCTTGGGAGTTGGTAGACTCGGCCTTCTGGTTAGGTTCACCGGCTCTCATGGGGTCTCCCTTAGGGGGAGCCTCACCGAGGAGGGTTCTGTTTCGGCAGTCCCTCCGAGGATGTTGGGTCCTTGTGGCTTCGGCTGCTTGGACCGAGATGGGTCCATATGGCTTCGGCTGTATGGACCACAGTAACTCGTTTCCCTGTCAGGAGCCTATTTCGATAAAATATAACGAATATTCTGAGCCAGAGTGCTCCTACAGCATTTGTCGAAATTGCGCAATAAATATCGCATTCGCATTTTGCAAAATTTCGATAAAATATCACGAATATTCTGAGCCAATCAGAGCGCTCCTCCAGCATTTGTCGAAATTGCGCAATAAATATCGCATTCGCATTTTGCGAAATTTCGATAAAATATCAAGAATATTCTGAGCCAGAGTGCTCCTTCCGCATTTGCCGAATATTCGCAATTATTTTGTATTGTAAAATATCACGAAAAAATTCTGAGCCAGAGTGCTCCTAGCGCTGTTGTCGAAATTTCGCCATCAATATCGCATTCGCATTTTGCGAAATTTCGACAAAATATCAAGAATATTCTGAGCCAGAGTGCTCCTACCGCAGTTATTAAAAATTCGCAATTATTTTCGCATTCGCAATAGCGAAAAATCGCAATCATTTAATTTCGATAAAATATCACGAATATTCGAATTTAGCGAATATATCTCGAATATTCGAATATATATTCGAGATATATCGCGAAATCGAATATGGCATATTCTGCTCAACACTACTTGAGAACTGCGACATCATCACACTAACAGGAGGCCACTTGCAAAACAGGAAGTGCACTGTCTCCTGTGGTGCTTGATTTATGTCTTAGCTATTAGATCCTTAGTGCTAGGCTGGCTGTTTTTTGTGAGTGTCTTTGGATTGTTTTTAATGTGACCTTTTAATAAAGAAGTTGTTTTACCCTATAAGCGATTTCTTCTCTTTTTTTTGGGCAAATGGGACCTTCTTTTCATGAGTGGTATGAAGATCTTAGAAACAAAAAGGTTCTTAGATTTTTGAGCAATGTTATCCTGCGCTGTTTGACCATTTTGTAACAGGTAGCCCGTGCCAATCGGTGCGACGCCGCATATGCATTTCAAAAAGTAGTTTCTGTACTACTTTTTGCGATTTCAGGTTGCAATTTACATTGACATCTGTGCAGAAACCTGGACTGACATGCAGGAGTGAAATTGTGCAAGTTTAGCTGAACTCCCGGAGCTCGGTGTGAACCTGGGCTATGAGAGAAAGAGGAAAAATGGGATAACAACCATGTAGCGGTCATGTATACAGTGGATAAATGTCAGGATTCTGATGTCAAAAAATTAGACAGAGAAATAATTTAACAACCTTTGCCACCTTTAATGTGACCTATAAACTGTACAACTCAGTTAAACAACAAACTGAAATCTTTTAGGGGGAGGGAAGTAAAAATGAAATAATATGGTTGCATAAGTGTACACACCCTTAAACTAATACTTTGTTGAAGCACCTTTTGATTTTATCACAACACTCAGTCTTTGTGGGTATGAGTCCATCAGCATAGCACATCTTGACTTGGCAATATTTGCTCACGCTTCTTTGCAAAAACACTCCAAATCCGTCAGATTGCGAGGGCATCTTCTGTGCACAGCCCTCTTCAGATCACCCTAAAGATTTGTAATGGTATTCAGGTCTGGGCCATTCCAAAACTTTAATCTTCTGGTGAAGCCATTCCTTTGTTGATTTGGATGTATGCTTTGGGTCATGCTGAAAGATGAAGTTCCTCTTTATGTTCAGCTTTCTAGCAGAAGCCTGAAGGTTTTGTTCCAATATTGACTGGTATTTGGAACTGTTCATAATTCCCTCTACCTTGACTAAGGACCCTGTTCCACCTGAAGAAAAACAGCCTGAAAGCATGATGCTGCCACCACCATGCTTCACTGTGTGTATGGTGTTCTTTTGATGATATGCAGTGTGTTTTTTTTTGCGCCAAACATATCTTTTGGAATTATGGACAAAAAGTTCAACCTTGGTTTCATCTGACCAGGACACATTTTCCGAAATGCCTTTGGGAGACTTCAATTGCATTAATGCAAAATTTGCCATCCTTGGATGTTTTTATTCGTAAGAAAAGGCTGCTGCCACTCTACCCCATAGTCCAGACATATGAAGAATACAGGAGATTGTTGTCATATGTACTACACAGCCAATACTTGCCAGATATTCCTGCAGCTCCTTTAATGTTGCTGTAGGCCTCTTGGCAGCCTCCCTGACCAGTTTTCTTCTCGTCGTTCCAATCAATCACATTTGGAAGGACATCCAGTTCTTGGTAATGTCACTGTTGTGTCATATTTTCTTCACTGTGTTCCAGGATTTATCCAATGCCTTGGAAATTATTTTGTACCCTTCTCCTGACTGATACCTTTTTTAACAATGAGATCCCTCTGATGCGTTGGAAGTTCTCTGCGGACCATGGCTTTTGCTGTAGGATGTGACGAAAAGAAATGCCAGGAAAGACCTACTAGAACAGCTGAACTTTATTTGGGGTTAATCAGAGGCACTTTAAATGATAGCAATGATAGTACTGACTCCTATATAAGTTTGAATATGATTGCTTGATTCTGAACACAGCTACATCCCCAGTTATAAGAGGGTGTACACACTTATGCAACCACATTTTTTTTCCCTCCCCCCCCCCCTAAAAGATTTAAGTTCATTTTTCAATTGAGTTGTATAGGTTATAGGTCACATTAAAAGGCTTAAAAAGTTCTGAATTTATTTATCTTTGTCAATTTTAAACCTGACATTTTAAAAGGGGTGTGTAGACTTTTTATATCCACTGTATACCAGTAGGCCATAAAATTGATGGGGATAAGAGGATGTAATTAGGGACCAGAGCAACAACCAAGGCCCTGCCTCACCCCCCCCCAACACTTCATACGTGGCATAATGTCTCATGTTGTATAGCTCACTGACAGATCAAAGGGAACAATAAAACAAAGGAAAGAGGGAGAGAGACAGAAAGAAAAGAAGAGGGAAGGGTAGGGTGAAGAGTGCACCCCATCCAATCAGAACATGGGTGACTAGTAGTAACTCATAAGGCATCTGACAGATAATTAATCTAAGGTTCCCAAACTTTGTCAACGGCATGTATTAACCATGACAACTTAGTTTTCACCAAGTTGAAAAGGAATTGTAGGGGACTTCCAGGATCATAAAGGTGAAATAGAGATATATATTCTAGCAAGCATATCTTGTACTTAATGTAGCTCAGTGAGCAAAAACAAAAAGACAAAAGAAAGAGGTGGGTATATTCAAGTTTCCCTGTTGTGCTTTTGGGCAATATTAAAATGTTTGGTAAATCTAAATTGCTGCCATCCCCTCTATTAGAGCCTGGCATACCACACTATGCAAGTCATTTCTAAAGACAAGGCTTGAAAATACCCCTTTAGAGCCATCTTCAGGCTGGTCAGGTAACCCACGGCTGCTTTACAGCTCCAATACACAATACTCTGACGTCAGCCGGGGAGATCACATGGCCACTTGGCCCCTCTTGCAGAAGCCCTGTCTCGGAGCTGTAAAGATAGTCCATGTAGGAGACTTGCAGGACCTGGCTATTGCAATTCTAGCTGCTGTGAAAAATAAATGCTATGAGTTTCCTCATGTGTCTCAGCACCTCCTCAACTAGGCATCACAGTAACACTTGCTGTGGTTATTAAATTAGGTTCAACTGGGTCACTGAATAAAGTTATGAATGCAGATCCAAAACCATTTGACTTTTGAACACACTGTGCCTTCCATACCACATCCTCGAAAACATAAGGGGGATGTCCCCAGGACACACAAAGCCACCCTCACTGGTACCATGTATCACCTGTGGCCAGGTGACAAATTCACCCCGTTGGAGACAGGGGTGCACCGCAAGGTAGTGAACCCTATAACCGACTGCTGCGGATGGACAGGAAGCATGAGCCCAAGATTCCCAAGGGCACAGAGTCTAAGACCCAGCTTGGTGTTCACCAGAGCCTCTAGTAGAGAGGCTGGCCTTCGCTGCAGCTGGATCCAGGTCGCGGCCCCTGGAGTCTTCTACGTCACGCTCCGTAGGGAGAGAGGGGAAGCAGCACACAGGACACAAGCGATAGTGATGGGTAACCCGAGGTTGGGCAACAGGCAGACAAGGGTAACCAAGGGACAAGCCAAAGATCAGGGTACCAGGCAAACAGGAGTAGTCAGAGACATGCCAAAATCGATACACAGAAAGGTTAACGTAGCACACGGCAGACAGGAACACAAGCTAACAAAGTTGAACAGCAAAGCAGACCTGCAGTGCACTAGTTAATATAGAGTTCCTGTGATGGCCTGGTGTGGCGCCATACAGGGAGGAGAGGTGAAAAAAGGCAGCCAGAAAGAGAGTCAGGCCTCTAATGGACACATGGAGAAGGTAAGCTGCCAGACGTTATTGCATATCCATGACATCACCTCAAACCTTTATCGTTTGCTTTGATCAATGAAGTATTAATGTACGATTTAGAAGCATAGTGTGCCATTTTAAACCATTCGTCAACTTCAAATGTTTCACCTATGTCTTGCTCCCATTTTTCCATATAAAATAGCTTTTCAATTTTTTTAAATGGGACCTGTATGCATATTGAAAGTCCTACATAAATATTGCATCAATGTGGAAGAAGTTAAATTAGATGTGTGCTGAAACGTTGTCAAAATTTTTACAAAATGAGAATAATGGTAGATTCCCAAATCAAGGAGCTAATGTTTTTCTAGTAGAGATATTTTTGAAGAGATACCCTTGCGGTCACACAAATCAGTGATGTGCATCAGATCTTTGTTCATCAAACAGGCAAAAACTTGGGGTTTGAGACCCAGGGTGAAAGCAGGATTACAAACTAAGGAGGCCAAGGGAGTATGGGGGGACATAAATCCTTAAGTTTTTGTTAGTCTGTCCTATAAACTCAGAGAAAAAGATAATGTAATGTAAATTTTTGATCAAGGTCATTTGGATAGTTTCTGTTGTCATTATGATTTAAAAAAAGTAAACACAGTAGATCAATAATAAATGGCTTCAGCCAAACACTAACCATGAGTGAAAGTTTTTGTCATCATTCATATTCTCAGAAAAATGGCCAAGAAATAAAATTCTGCAAGAGTGTGTAAACTTATGAGCAAAACAGTATATGTATACATGTGTAAAAACACATATATACACACAGCCGGTAAAGTATTAACCACTTCATTACTGGGCACTTAAACCCCCTTCGTGCCCAAACCAATTTCAGCTTTCAGCGCTGACGCATTTTGAATGACAATTGTGCGGTCATACAACACTGTACCCAAATTATATTTTTATCATTTTTTTCCCACAAAGAGAGCTTTCTTTTGGTGGTATTTGATCATCTCTGCGATTTTAATTTTTTGCGCTATAAACATAAAAAGACAGAAAATGTTGAAAACACAATATATTTTACTTTTTGTTATAATATCCCAATTAAAAAAAAAAAAAAAAAAAAAAACTTGAGAGCCGCGCTGTGGACGTCTTTCGTCTATAGCTCTCAAGTGGTTAAACTCCACCATTTTTGTAGGTAAATTGATTTCTACAGGTGCTACTGACATGAAATTTTCACCACGTCATTAACAACCCATTCATTTAGACGAGTGTGCTGGCCAATCAAGCTCAGTGATACTATCATCATTAAACCAGGTATTGGTACTTTTGGCAGGGCGGGCAGATGCCAAGTCCTGCTGTAAAATAAAATTGGCATCTCCATAAAGCTGGTCTGTTGCGTTTTCTGACATACACGCTCAACTATTACTCAAGAACATAAGACGAATGACCGGGACATGGCAAGACATTCAGGCCTCTTGGTTTGGTCGGATCAATATACTTAAAATGGATATACTTCCGAAATTATTGTACTTATTTCAAACTCTTCTGATTGCACTTCCTTTTAGCTTTTTTGTACTCTCCGCTCTCTCACGACCCGATTCGTCTGGTGTTGGGTTTACCCTAGTTTAAAGCACAACCTTCTCTGTTACCTCAAATCAGAGGGTGGGATGGGCCTTCCTGACTTTGAAATATATTATACCTCTGAAAATTGTATCTCGCCTGCTCGAGTGGTTCCCACGCCCATTACACTTTGGTGGAGCAAGATCTGTCTCCCTTAGACCTTGTGCCCTACTCTGGGGCCTTGATACCTCATATAAATCTCTCACTACACTCTTCCCATTAAGGAGAACTGCACTCCAAGTCTGGTACCGTCGAAGGGAAATGTTACTCACTTTCCTCAAATCCGAGTCCTCTGACCCTGCTCTTTGACAACCCAGCTCTCCCAGACGGTTTATGGGTAAGGACCATTGGTGTTTTGTAAAACACCCCTCACGGGTCCTTTGTAACCCACTCTGAAGTGACATCTTGATCAATTGGTTGACATTTCCCAGAAAAATATGACCAAAGCTTTTTTGGCCAAAATTCTCTTGTTGGTCACAAATGTACAATTACTTTCCTTCTCCTGTGCCCCAAAGTCAACGGATCACAGGCTGTTGCCTGCTATCAGCTGAGGGGGCAGAGCCACACCAAGCTCTGGAAGGTTCCCGACAATATTGTTGGATTCCACCATACTGCCTGAAAACTGGAGCCAGCTGAAGTAGTAAGAGAGGAGAGCAGCAGTGAGCTGACAGTAACTGCTCTCTGCTCAGAGGAGACTGAGAATAGAGGGATCAGCAGTCATGTGTTGGCTTAATTCTTGGCCTTAGATGCAATGTAGGACAGTATGGAGGGGATTATGAAGGTTTGTTCTTTTTTTCCCTTAGGCCCCTTTCACACGGGGCGGATCAGTAATGATCCGCCTCTGTATGCTCAGCGGGGATCGCTCCGTTGATCCCCGCTGAGCCAGCGGATGTGACAGGGCGGTCCCCGCACACTGTGCAGACACCGCCCTGTCTTTTCTCCGCTCTCCCCTATGGGGGGATCGGATGAACACGGACCGTATGTCCGTGTTCATCCGATCCGCATACGGAAGGAAAAATAGGGTTTTCTTCCGTCTGCAGAATCGGATCTTTGCGGAGGCGGACGAGATCGGGTGTTCATCCGCTGACACCCGCAATCTCATAGGGACCAATGTATGTTCCTTTTTAATCCTCAAACAGGTGGATGAAAAAGTGGACATACAGTCCGCACGTGTGAAAGGGGCCTTATTCTATAGTTATGATGCATCCTGCAGAAGCATCATAGAGATACGCCACTCACGGCCACCTTATGACTCACATTGACTTATGGGTTAAGATCTTCAATTTTCATGCCCATGTAAGAGCACACTTTTCATTTTAAATGTTTTAATCTATGAGACAATGCCATCATCGTATAACCTTCTATTTCCTGGAAATATGAAAGGAAATCTCTAGAAAGTGAGGAGAAATATTTCCGTAGCCGTCACAGGAACAGGCATCCATACCAGAATACCCTCTTGTTCGGGGTAAATTTGTGATTTTGTGCAGGTGATAATAAATTCACTCAGAGATAATTGAAACCTATAATGTGTTGGAAAAAATCTGATTCTATACAAAAGAAGCTCAAAAGCAATGAGCTTCATCTGTAAAATGCAGCTCATTGGGTGGGAGTCTACATCTTGCCGACTTGGTATCAAAGTAGCAAAAACTCTTAAGTCAGCAGCTTTAATAGTATAACAAAGTCAGAACTACGCTTCAACACACAAAGCCACTTATATTAGAAAGGGATGTCTGCTTTGGGAAACCATTTCCAGTGTAGCTGAAAGAAAATAATATTTTTGCTCACATAAAATAAGACATGTGATAATGGCTATACATTGCCACCACATTCAATAATTAGGGGAGGGCCATTAAAGGATAAATAAATCATCCAGTCAGCTGACCTTTTTAAAACTGCAGGCGAAAATGTGCCAACTGTGTTTTCTTGTTACATATTGGTGCTGTTTATTGCAGGAATTCAGTCAGTCACTGCCATCTGTTCTGCACGCCCATGCTTACTGGAGCATTGTGCTGTGGAGGAGGCGGTCACCAATGGATCTGAGTGAGCCAGGTGCCGGTCCAGGCTTCTGGGCGGATCCTGACCATATGGTTGCGATATTTCCCCAGGCTGGACCAGCTCTGATGTCAGCCGACAGCAGGCGTGAGCCTGCTGTCAGCTGAAAATTGGTCACAAGAGTGCAAAATGAACTGCACGTCTGTGATCCACTGGACAAATTTCCAAAAGCAAACTTGGCTGAACCCCTTCTTTATGGAGGGTGGTAAAAGTGGTGCCTCATGTCCGGAGTCAGGGTTATAAAGTTATTTGTGGCGAGTGTTTTGAAGGCATAGTTGAAATTTTTAAGCATTGATTGAAGGACCAGTGTCTTGTCGTTAATATTTCCCCAAAAATATCCCATATGATTGAAACAAAAAAAAAAAGAATTATAGCTGTAAAAGCCCCATTCCAACTATAAATGTTTATTTATTTTTTTGCATTGATTGGTAAAGAGTAGAGCATTTATGAGATTTTTATTGCCATTTCCCTATTGTCAATACTACCCTTCTCTTGTATTTTGTAAGAAGTGATGGTTAACTGTTCCAAAAAGGAAGCAGGGAAATGCAAAGACCTTTTAAATTGAATGGGGAAATGTTAGAACTTCCTGCTACATGACCACCACACCCACATTTCTTGAATGGATGTCACGAGGACAGACGAAATACTTGATAGAGAGTCTCTCCTCCTTACTCTATTCAGAACCAGTATCCAAAATGGGCTGGAGCTTGGCTTTAAAATTCAATTGTTGCATATTACAAAACAAAGAACATGACACTCTGTAAAAGTTTCAGCTTCCAAGTTTTATTTACATCGGAAGTGTTCATCTAGTGGTTTCAAATGAAGGCTAATTCCCTTCTATGTACATGTTCTATATACATGTTTATACTTGAAAAGTAAGAAAACTGTACAATAGCCACAAAAAAATTAGAAATACTTTGAATGACACAAAAGAAATGCATAAATTATATGTAACAATCGAGTTTACACGTGTATTTCATAAAAGTTTTAGAGCAGCAACAAAAACAAGAAAAGGGTGAGCCAGTCTGGTCTCGTTCCTCCATGGTTTCATTGCTGTCCAGGCCTGGTAACACATTAAACAGTTTACATTTGTATCCTTATTTCACACACAACTGGAGGTGGGGCTACAAAAAACAACTACAAGTAAGCAATGCACTTGCACAAGATACTAGTAAAAATGTGGCTGCTTAGGTAGGAAGGAGAATCAGGAAATTAAACAGTTTAAAGGAAAAGTAAAATAAGTGGCTTCTAATTAAAAAGGTGTAAAATGTACCCAAGACTTCAACTCTAAGATGTATTATATGAGAGACCTCAGCTATGGTAAGTACCAAGCTAAGTGAATGGCCTGGTCCCCCCAGCCCTCCATGCTTTGTATTTGGGGCTCATACAGTGTGTTTTGGATTGACTATGTGCGATTGCATATTAAGTTTAGACATGCAGTTGAGCCGCATTATTTATCACCAACTTAAACTGCAATAGGCAGCGGACTGGGGTGTTTACATGCAGTGGTTGTGATGCTCCGTGGCAAAATTTACCCAGTATGTAGAGAACGGTGGGCGGCAAGGCTGGCCAAACGTGACATATTCAGTTGAATGGGGAAGCGATCCAAGATCCCCGCAATCGTGTTCAATGCACGCAGTTGATGTGCGTTTGTTGGCAAAAAAATAGCAAAATCAGGCAGTAAGGAGGCGTCATATTGCCTATTTACTTCCCGACAATTTATAGAATATAAAAAGTGTAGCACTAATGAAATAGTGGGTGAATGGTGTCAGCCCAAATAGTGTAAAAATGTGAAATAAATGAATATTACAACAAATGTAAGAAGGGAACACCCTAAATAAATTGTGATCCTTGAACATCCAAGGCTTGGTGGCAAGTCCAAAATACAAGAAGTTAAAAAATGCATGTGGCACACTGAACCAGTGATGCAATAATCCACCTCAAAGGGTGATTATTAGTGGAAAATATTGGTCTTGCGACTATTACAATCAACGTTTATATAGTCCATATACACTTATAGACATTTAGTCCATGCAGTCACAGAAAGTACACACTGAATAGAATATAATCACAGGTGTCTTGAAAGGCAGAAAGCAATGTGCTGTCATAAATGGTCACCCAGGATTGTTTCAAACACTTGGACAAATGAAAGGAATAAATACTCTTACCAGCGGTTATGGACCCGACTAACCTTACAGTTGTGGGTCAAGGCGTGAGTCTTCCATTTGTGTCCTCCTCCTGTTATTGTTAACAGCCAAGTCAATGGTAACTCCAAGAAGCAGAGAGGAATCTTGAGTGCTGAACGGTTCAATGACCAGGCTTCACCACGGGGTGGAAGATAAAAAACAAAAAAGGAGAGAAAGCCTCCACATAGTGTAAATCCCAATGTGATATGGGTATTTATTGAAAAAGTATAAAAATAGTCAAACAAATGAATATAAATGTTAAAAAAGACTGCTTTTAGGAGTAATAAAAAAGCGCAGTATGGAGCAGCTTGGGCTGGCTTGTAAACCCGACGCCGTTTCGTCTACAAAGATTTTGACAGGGGTACCTTTGTAGACGATTGGAAACAATCCTGGGTGACCATTTATGACAGCACATCGCATTCTGCCTTTCAAGACACCTGTTATTATTTTCTATTCAGTGTGTACTTTCTGTGACTGCATGGACTATATGTCTGTATGTGTATATGGACTATATAAACGTCGATTGTAATAGTCGCAAGACCAATATTTTCCACTAATAATCACCCTTTGAGGTGGATTATTGCATCACTGGTTCAGTGTGCCACATACATTTTTTAACGTCTTGTATTTTGGACTTACCACCAAGCCTTGGATGTTCAAGGATCACAATTTATTTAGGGTGTTTCCTTCTTACATTTGTTGTAATATTCATTTATTTCACATTTTTACAATTTTGTCTTATTGTTGTGTTGGCAGCTTGTTTTTCATTTTATTCTGGTTGGCGCAGTATATTACCTCTTCCTTTTTTTCACTTCCTGTCAATTGCCTCTGAATCTAAATCTGAAAGGGGATTGGATTTCAGAGGAGAGATAGACTTAAGACGCATGTTTAAATCTACTCTTATGGTGCATGAATCAGTACGCATCGGCACTTTAGTGATCTCTGGAAACTATTACAAGAGTTTACAAAACAGTTATAAGAACACACTGCGGCATATACGGTAAGTACCAGAGAAAGAACATATGCTTATGTCCTTTGCACGTGGTATTATGGATGGGTTTCCATAGCCCCTTCCTAAACTGCAGGGACCTTGTGTGAATAAGATATTCATTCTTCGGAGGACCAATATGTTCACTGAGCATCATGTATCTGGCTGGAGGTCCTGTAAATCTGGAACTACATTTAAAATCTGAAACAGAAATACATAGCCTTGGTAAGACTGAGCAGTTGTAAGCACATCTGCAAGTCTTATGTGAAACAACAATATGCTAGAAAAGCCACTTCAACTTTACCACTAACTTTCCATTAAAAATTGCTTTTAATCGGCAAACTGCCTGTGTCTTTTGCTCAGATGGAAAATTTATTACGGACCATATAAAACAATTGACATTTTAGGGGTACAAAACACATTAGAAAAAAAAACTCGCCTGGAGATTCAATATTGCACATCATAATACCACTATTGGAGTTTCAGCCAACTCTCACCCACTGAACATGTTGCATTGAAAGAGTTATACACACAAATAAGAATAACATTTTAAAACTGAAAGAGCTTTTTTTTAAAAGCAGACATTTAAAAAAAATGAATGTTTGGTTACTGTTAGTAAGCAGTCAAAGGATCTCGAGAAATCACAAGGTATGAATTGAATATTCAGTATGAAAACAATACGGAATGCTGGGATTCACATTTACTGTTCACATGTTCCATAATATCATGGCAACTCTGGCTCTGTATTGACTCTAGCCTGTGGCAGTCATTAACTTGAATGTTAACGTATACATAAACCCTCACCTTGTAAAACAACCCATTCAGTTTAAAATAGAAAAGAAAGGCAAAAAATCAATTGTGTAAACCCTCTGCTCTCAGCTGCATAAAGAACTCAGACAGCTGCGAGGAGGGGAAACAGCAACACACTGATCTTCCCAGTGAATGGCTGCGTGGGGTTTGGGGTGGCATGTCAGGACAAGTCTTATCATTGAGAGCAGGCCGAGTTCTTAGCACAGCTAGAGAACTGACCATAGTGTTCTCATATACCTAGTATGGTCAGTTTTTAATATAAAAGCAGAGGGACAGGCAGGAACATCAGGTATTTTACACAAAGAACATGATACTTTTTAAACACACCTATATGGTACATCAGGCACATATCTGGAATATAAAATATTGGGTTTACATATTCTTTAACATATCCTATCAAGGATTCTCTCTGTTAGCAGAACTGTACTGAAGCAGTGGTCTGTGGATGACACATGAACTCATGTTTTAAAGAATTAAGTATAGCGCGGATACTTAAATCCTTAAATACTTTTTAAAGTAATTTTACAATTACTCAGTAGTATTATGTAACCTGCAGCAGCTGTAGTACCTGTATGTAACCTACCTGGAACCATAAGTACAAACGCTGTAGTGTATACATGTGAGGTTGTTAGACATTGGACTTGAAAATAAAAGATGCTTTCTTATATTGTGTAAAATTCAAAACACAAGCTCTCAGAACACAAGCACAGACAACTGGTGATTGCCTTGTATGGCAAGAAAATTTCAACTGCTAGAACAGTTATGGTATGGGCGGGAGATATAACCTGTTGCAGGTGATTACACTCAAAGCTAGTCAATTCCTAACATTTCTCCCTAAGAATGGGCATCTCTTACCCTTAGATCTAAGTCAAGCTCATGGTCCACCATGGTTTTTGCTGACTTTTTTCTGCTTGCCTTAGGCTTGTTTACTCCATGTCCGTCAAGTTGCGTTACTGCACATGTAAACAGGACACCTAAAAACAGTTTTCTATGTGCCCTGTTTACACCATACAGTGGAGGAAAACATTTTTTCTTTGATCCCCTGCAGATTGTGTACATTCTCCGGCGAGTCCCCCTCCCCAAAGAGGCACATGTACAGTCATGCCAGTGAACATCTAAAATTTCTAAATGATTCAGAGAAGGATTGGGAGAAAGTGCTATTGTCAGATAAGACCAAAATTTTGCTCTTTGGCATTAACTCGACTCGCCCTGTTTGGAGGAAGATAAATGCTGACTATGACCCCAAGAACACCATCCATAAAGTCAAGCACAGAGATGGACATTATGCTTTAGGGCTGCTTCTCTGCTAAAGGTGCAGGCTGACTTTGCTGTATTGAGGGGCCAATGGACGGGGCCATGTATTGTAAAATCTTGGATAAGAACCTTCTTTCCACAGGCAGAACACTGAAGACATGTGCAAACCTGGTCACCAACTACAAGAAAGGTCTGCTTCCCAACAAGGGTTTCTCCACCAAGTACTAAGTTATGATTTGCTTGGGGATCAAATACTTCTTTTACTCACTGAACTGCAACCCAATTTATAACATTTGTATTGCATGTTTTTTTCTGGATTTTTGGTTGATATTACCGTATTTATCGGCGTATACCGCGCACTTTTTTGCCCTGAAAATCAGGGGAAAATCGTGGGTGCGCGGTATATGCCGATACCCGCGTCGAGTTTGAATACTGCGCCGACATATACCGAGCGCAGTACACTCCTGTATTGTCGGGCAGTCTCGGGTCCTCTCACGCTGACGTCCTGGACGTACAGGACGTTAGCGCGAGAGTTGCCGAGCCTGCCCGACGATACACGAGTGTACTGCGCTCTGTATATGTCGGCGCAGTATTCAAATCCGGCGCGGGAAACGAGCGGAGAGGATGCCGCAGAAGGACGCCGGACCCGACGAAGAGGACACCCGAAGCCGCAGACGGACGCCGCACCCGACGAGGCCGCCGATGGACGCCGCGCAAGACACCAAAACTAAGTACAAAAAAAATGTTTTCCACAGGAATTCGGGGGAAACTTTAGGGGTGCGCGCTATACACGGGAGCGCGCTATACCCAGATAAATACGGTATGTCTCTATCATTTAAAATACAAATACGATAAAAAGTATAGACCCTTCATTTCTTTGTAAGTGGGCAGACTTACGAAATCTGCAGGGAATCAAAAAAAAAAAAAATGTTCCCCACAGTACATATGCAAGGTGTGCAGAACAACAGATCAACGGACATGGTGGAAACAAGCCTTCATGACAAAGGCATAATTGTGTTTTATTAAACATTAATATAAAAACCTAGAGAGGTGAAAAGGTATTACTGGCAAGATGATATACGGTAGAAGGTAAAAAATCTTACTGTATGAGATCGGTCTATATACAGTACTTAGCACCAGTTTCTCAATTTATCTGCATTAGAAAAAGTAAAAGGAAGAAGGTGAATGATTGTTATGAGCAACATCAAAGTTTTCATATAACTCTCTGAAATGTTATGTCTGAGCTGCACAAACCCTCTCTGCCATGGGGTCTAGAAAATGTACCCCGACTACTAGTATCTTCTGCCCAGAGCCAGTCAGTAAAGCAGTGGTAGGGGAGGAGGGGTCACCTACAGCACAGGCAAGTAGACATTTCGCTCTGCGCTGGATGGCTCAGGCAATTTTTCTGTGATCCACCATGTGCAACAAATCCTGTTTTTAATAAAATAATTGATGTATAATTTTCATACATAATCCCCTGTGTGTCAATGTATCTAGAGCCTTGGCATAAAAGCTACATTGTTCCTACATTTTGGAATTAGATATACAGGCCTATATTGATTAAGGCTGGTCATACATTATACAATTTTCCTTTCCATTTTCCAAAATCATATACAAGATAA
This sequence comes from Rana temporaria, assembly GCF_905171775.1. Lineage (NCBI taxonomy): Eukaryota > Metazoa > Chordata > Amphibia > Anura > Ranidae > Rana > Rana temporaria. The sequence continues at coordinate 85,782,558 of NC_053496.1, read as the reverse complement.
AACCTAAACAATTTCAATTTGTATGCAATCAGGCAGGCCCATGTACTACATAGTTGAAAGTAAATCTAAAGAGAATTGAAGAAAATTGTATAACGTATATCCAGCCTGACAGACAACAAACACAGTACACTTAAATGAAAAGAATATGCATTGATTTGAATTCCAAGCACTTTTTTTATGTGCTGGATAGACTGGAGAAAGGGTTAAATCACTTGACAGTTTTTTTTATTGCCATCTCCATTCAAAACTTGAGTGAAGAGTAAAACCCTTATAGCCATCTTTGTCCCCCTTGGAAACAGGTGAACAAGACAAAAAGAAAGAGGGAAATTCCCCAATACAGAAACGCAGCGTAAGGTGGTTACAACCCATTTCAGGTTTTTATTGCTCCTTTCATTCACACTGTGGATATTTCCTACCATTTCTTGACACAACAAAAGTAAGGAGAATAGGGACACAGACAAGAAATTCCTGACAAAGGTTTGAATCCTCCTACACTTTAAAGCAGTTTTAAACTAAACAGCAAACCTTCATTATATTGCAGCTTACCAAGTCTTAAAGGTGATGGCTGCATCAGTGTTCCGTTTTTCAATTTTCATGTGGTGATCCAGCCAGTAGGTCGTGTTGTTTTTCAACAAAAATGTTGAACATTTTTTTGTGGTTACGGAGATGAGATAGACCATTGAACACTGGTAGGGGTGCTTAAGGTAGAAGAATAGCCAAAGCTATGCGTCTCCTATGGATCACAGGTGTAGTTCCTTTAGCTTTCAGCTGACAGTGGGATAAAGCCCGCTGTCGGCGGATATCCCTCAGCTGGTCCAGGCTCAGGAAAGATCCCGACTTTAAAGTTGGGATCCACCCAGATGCCTGGATTGGCAGCCGGCTCAACAACTCAGCAAATTGCTGGGAAACTGATCTAGCCACTCCTGGCCCCTTTACAGCTCTGCACTCAAGTAAGCGCAGGAGGGGGAAGGGGCAGAGCAGAGAGCCAATAAGCGACAGTCACCGGTGTTTAATTGCTCAGTTCTTAGTCTTAGAGAATGCAGGTGACAGCTGCAGCTGGGATCTGTGCTGCAGTCATCTAGGGGAGTATGCTTGTTTATTTTTTAAAAACACACTTCTCTTTTAAAATGATCAGTTTTTATGTAAAACCTCTATCTCAAAAGGAAAGAAACGGTTTGCTGTAACTCATTATAAAGTATTAGCTAGAGTCAGCTTCCATTTGTTACTCTATTTAAATCTGCTAGTATTTCTACCCATGCACCTTCATCCAGAGTGATGTCTGTAGAATACAAGTGTCTTATTGGCCAGATCACCAGGAGAAAACAGAGGGTAAAAAGACAAAAAAAGAAAACCAACAGCCACTTCATCTCATTATTGGTGAGCTGCAATATATAAAACTTTTGGTTTTGTGTGTTGAATACCGCTTTAAGGCTACAAAGGGCTTCTTTTGTCTTTCTGTTAACAGCCGAACTGAAAAGGGTCAATGATTTGTTGGTGAACACTGTAGTGGAAATCTGTGTTATAAATGAATGTACCTTGTTACCCAACTACTTGAAGAAGCAACAGCACTTTAGTACTGCATTAATTTTATAAAAAGTGTTTCTGTTGCCCAATATTCAGCTGTAACAAATTAGATAATAGTGGTATAAACAGGGACATAAAGAACAGCCATCAAAATCCCTTCCATGACACTGAAGATAAACTCTTAGACAAAAAGAACAGGAAAGAAGAAGTAGTGTACCTGGACTTTTGCGGTACAATCATCTAGTATTAAACATATATTCAGGTTACAGGCTGTCATAACAGGCTGACAAGCCTCAAACTGTTTTTTTTTTTTCCTTTATGTTTTTCCAAGACTGTTTTTTTTTTTTTTTTTTTTTTAAAGTGTATTTTGTGCGTGTACTCGAGAGAGGAGCCGGACTGCAGGAGTTGGGAGTAGGCAGGCCTCCCCCAGAGGCAATCTGCCACCTTTCTCCATGCCCCGGGTGGCAATGGCGGGTGTGTGAGGGGATCCTCCCACACAGCCCGCCCTACCTGCTCCGCTTTGAAGCCCAACAGGGCAGAGGGACTCCCTATAAGGGAGTGAGAGGATTAGCCCGCTCAACCAGCCCCGTTAGTCCTTTGCCTCTCTTTAAGAGACCGCATGGTCAAAGTGCGTGTGTGTTTACCCAATTTCGAGTGCATGTGTAGGTGTGGTGGTTTTTGTGGGAGGGGGGTGGGCGTACTAAGCGCAGGCTTACCTCGCATAGCACACCCACCGGGAGCCGGGCTGAGACCACCAAACTCAATTCACATGTAGCCGAGACCGGGAACCGAACCCCTAGCTGCAGAGGTGAATGGCTTGTCAGCGCAGTGCCAATCGCGTTGAGCCACCGCAGCTCCCTCGACTGTTTTAAACAAAATATGGATTGCATATGTATGCATATGTATGTATGTGTATTCATACCTAAATGAATGTAACGTTAAAATCTCAAAAAACTTTAATACTCTAAACATATTGGGATGATGGTACACCCCCATGAGATTACATGGATTTCACTTCTAGTAGAGCTATAGGTAAAACTTTTTTTTTCCCATTTAGGATAGAACAAGGGAATTATAACCCCTGTCAGATTTTTTTTTCCATCTGTGTCCCATTGTGGAGATTTACCTTCACGTCCTGTCCCATAGCCAAACAAAAGCGAGAGGAAATCCCTGCAAAACAAGGGAACCTATTGGTACGCCCCAGGTCACCAGAACTAGTGTCCCCCCATTGGTAGATTTCCCCTCTATTCTTTCTCTGGGGACAACTCAGACATGACAAATAGGGTGAATCTCCCTAATGGGGGCACAGACACCAATAAAAACCTAATTGGTGTTGTAATCAATCTCTACTCTTTATACCTAAAATAAAGAAAGATAAATAATGGTCAAGTGGGGCACCCTTGGGGTGATTGTGGCAGGTGAGCAGAACTGGAAACCCAAGTGTAACATCTCAATGTCAAAGTCCCCAACAAATATAAAAACGTCAGTGAGTAATAGAACCCAGGGGGCATTAGAAATAATAATAATAATAATAATAATAATTAAAAAAAAAAGGAGTATAATACTGAGCTGTTCTTCAATAGCAAAGAATATGTTCAATTCTAGTTCCAAAAACATTACTTGGACACATTTCCTCAGCAAGCTTATTACTCGAAGTGTCACAGCCTTTCCACAATATTTCTCACGCAGAAAAAAACGGGGCAGACTGTTCTTACGAAATCTATGCTAACATCAACAATACACTGCAATTCAGCTTTAGTAATAAAAATACAGTAGATTTTTGGGATTTATAGGTGTTCCATAACAGACCTGCTTTACTGTGATAAAAGCTATCCAAATTATTCAGAAATAAAAGAGAACAGGAGTGCTTACTGGTTCTTCAATGTGCTTGGCAGGAGTGCCATGCTCTAGTAGTTATAGCCTTAAATTGGCTGCTTTCACTGTGCTGCTGTTTATTGGTATTCGCATTGCTTGTAACATACGCACTACAGAAACACTGGCATCATTCTATTACAGCTGTTACCTACCCTGCACTCAATCTCTGACACGTCTTTGGTCCTCTGTCCACTTTAACCAGTGTGGATCTAGCGTCTGAGTACCACAGAGTTTGGTTCAGACTGCAGTTTGACGAATGCCTGCTAGAGGATTTTGCACTTTCATTAATTAAAAGGAAAAATAAAAAAAAGTGCATCTTCTTTTAAAAACATCACTTAGTGTACCAAGTTAAGGTTCCGTTACAAAGGTTTATTGCATTAAATAACTTTTGTATATTAAATATGATCCTTGTAGTTGGAAAAAAAACTGCATTCAGTGTCCTCAAGAAACCAAATGCAAATATCTGTGTTTTCATTTTAATACTGACAAGAAAATATTTTCCATAGCCACTGTAGTCAATGTGCAATTTCCTAGGGATCCACAGATCATACTTATCCGTAGTGGTTTACAATACTAAGATACGATACACATGGTGTCCTTCTGTTCATTGGAGTGGTTTCATGTAGTCTTAAGTGTTTAGGTTTTTGATGCAGGGCTATTCTTTTCACCCTCTTTGTAGTCCTTCATTAGTGATGCAAATACCTACAATACAGGAAGCAGAAAAGGAAAAATGATATTGTATTATTGTTAATTCCAGTATGTACCGTATATTCTTGTTATTTCTTGCACAATTCAATTTCACCGCATGGCTTCCATAGCTTTTCTTAGAGACGTGACTAACTTTTTCTATAACTAAGGCCCCATTCACACCTGAGCGTTTTGTCGCCTGAAGCGCGACGCTCCAAAACGCTAGAGGGGAAAAAATACATTATTCTCTATGGAGATGGTTCACATCTCCACTCCAAAACGCCTGACGCCGAAACAAGTTCCGGACCCTTTTTTGTCGCGCGGTTTGGGCGTTTTTGAGCGTTTGCATTTCCCATAGAAAGTAATGGAAACGCTCGATTCGATCGTCTAGCGCGACAACGAGTGTTTCCTATGGGCGTTTTGTCGCTTTAATCAATAGAACATTTTACCCAGGCAGAAGATAAAAAAATCTACAAACATAGCAACAAGTAATGAAAAGATGATCATTTTTCCTATTGGCTAAAATAAAAAACGTCGAAGTTCAAAAACGTCGGACGACGCTGTATGCAAACGCGTGAATATGCGCGACAAAACCCCGGAAAAAATGACCAAAAAACGCTACGCTCAGGTGTGAATGCAGCCTGAATGTTGAAGCTCTTCACAGGTTTGAGATCTAGCGACTGTCAGCTTTTTATCAGAGGCCGTACTCCAGTTTCCTAACTAAAAAGGTTTTGCAAAGAAGTATGCTTCAAATCGTTGTCTTACTGCATGATACATTTTTACCAAACACCGCCCAAGGGGTATGGCATGACATAAAAGTGGTAATATTTATAGTTCATTATTCCTCACAGGCTGTGTAAATCTACTACTTTATCATACAGTTACATTTCTACTACCATGCTTGATTAAAGGCATTAAGCACTTTTCCTCCATTATTAGAAACGTTCTTGCGACAAAAGGCAGAGTTGCCAAGTAGACAGCCCAACACAGTGTAAGTCAATTTGAAAGTACAGTGAGTGTGTAACTTTATCCTCCTGCATGAGAAATGTGTAATAATTATCAGCCTTGATTTTATGTGTATTTTTGTACAATAAAAATGAAAGGTTTTCTTTTTATAGAATATACAGTTTGTTTTAGAAATGTTGGTATACATTGATGGCCAAAAAGTCCCACCAAAAAAATATAGTTCCCACTTTTTCGGGTATAGGCATGGACGACTTAGGAGGTCCGCTTACCAAATATCCACTGCAGAATGTGGACGACAGAGAGAGAGGGAATTAAAGTTTCTGCCTGTTTAGGTTTTTAACTTGTTTTTTTTTTTTTTTTTTAAGGGCTGTTGAGCTTCTGGTGCCTTCTTGATGATTTACTAAGGCCACTGTGACTCTACTCTGACTGGGTGACCTTGTAGAAGGGTGGTCCAAGGTTGTTGAGATGGACAATCTAATGGTTCCCAGGTTCAGTATGTTGGAGAGTTTTGAGTCTTGCAGGGAACACATCCCCTGGACAGTCAGGAGGTTGTAAACTTTTCTTCAGCCTATAATGCTCGCATCTGTCGTTGCCACTTTCCAAGTTCTGCGAAAGGAAAGACTTCCCCAATTCCAGGGCAAAATTGGAGATCCACCACACAAGGAGGATTTTTGTTTGGCTGGGAAGAGGTATTGGGCGATCCAGGGATTGGATCTGCTTTATTCAGAATTCCACAAGATGTGTGCTTGAAAAAGTCTAGAGTGAAACTAGGCAAAGGGAATGGCTTTGAAGGAGGCCACCATTAGCCTGGAATCCTTTAAGCAGGATCAAATTGAGGGTTGTCTTTGTGACACAAGGGTCTGAGAGCTGGACCTAAGGGAGGCAATGTTCTCCTGCGTGAGGAAGATTCTGGCATGGGCTATGTCCAAGATTGGACGAATGTACTCCAAAGGGTGCGAGGACCATCGGCTCCGGCTGCTATCAAAGTCAGTGACGAGGGAACAGGGGCAGAGCCATGCTCCACTGTCTGTGTCTACAGACGCAGACAGGAAGAAAGCGGCTTTATACGGGGGACACTCACCGGAGGGGAGGAGCCAGATTCGCTAACGGGGGACCCAAGAAAGGGGGGGTTCTGGGCTGCTCTGTGCAATTTGTACACAGAGCGGGCAAGTAAAAATAAATTTGTTAAAAAAAATATATATATTTTACAACCACTCTATTCAGCCAAGGGTTTGCAGGAACTGAATAGTTATTTTACACGTTGGCAGACAATGTCCTGGCTTAGGAGTCTTGTAATAGAAGGTCTTCAATGTAATGTAACTTGTGACATGAATGCCCTGGGTTTATAGAGGAGCCAAAGTAGGGCAAACATTTGAGGTGCAGAGGAGAACATGAAAGGCCGCACCATGAACTGGAAGTGCTGGTCCTTCACAGAAAAACGCAGAAAACGATGGTGCAGTGGAAAAATGAGAATAAGGAGATTGGCATTTTGTATTTCTACTGATGCAAAAAAAAATAATCTGTTTGTTTGAGGAAAGCAATGACAAATTTTGTAGATTTCATCAGGAATTATGGTACATCAAGAAATTTTAAGTCCAGTATTAGGTGGATGCCCCCATTTGGATTTTGGGAATGTTAAAAGGTTTGAAGAGAAACCTTAAAAACATTATTCGCAAACTGATACAATCACCACTTATGCTGGAAGTTTTGGTCTAAAGCTGGCACAATGGAAGGTAAATAGCAAAAAGGGAGCACTTTGTACCTGTTTGAAATGACCCAGAGGCCCAGGGCTTCTCAGATTTAGAGTGGCGAGGGGGGTTTCTGAGAATGCTTTGTGGGTCAGGGCTTGCAATGAAAGGAGGCATGTTAAGCCTTGGGTTTTGAGGTCGACACCCAGGTGGAAGTACTGATATCTTTGAACAGAGTTGAAAACTGAAGGAGTAAGGCACTTGGACTTCTTCATTATGTGTAGGACTTCTTCATTATGTGTAGGTGTATCTTTCCCACAATTAAGTTGATCAAGTTGTCAAGGGATTTCCCGATGAGTTGATCATCCTCGAATAACATGCAGAGAAGAAGTTTCTTACAAGCATGTTCAGCAGACCAAGCTTTTAGCCACAAAATTGAGTGTAAATAATAAGTGGGATTCTATAGAATTGGTGAATTACAATGTCAAGAGCATCAGCACAACAAAAAGGCTGAAAGCATCAGCTGTGATTGTTCAAAAAGAGCAGGGTCTTCAAGACACATCCTAATCCTTGTTCATATGTCTCAACCAGTTGGGATAGCCTGGCAAATAGACATGGCAGACATTGCCAACTGGAAAGTTGGACATTCAAGAGCAACTATGGCCTTTAAGAGGGCTTTAAAAATCCCATCAACAGAATCCCTATGGAAGGAAACATCCTCATCAAAAGGAACAGTGAAGGTTTTTTTTTTAAGAGAACTGAATTGTTAGAATCCACCATCAGAATAGACCATTTATTTTAAAATCCATGGGATAAATATCATCAAAAAGCTTGGGAGGCGAATAAAACTTCCCGGGACTTAGCTAGTCCTTATAAGTGCTCAATCTGTGTCTGTATATGAAAATCCTTTTTAGATTTAGCCAATCACTTTGTTCCATAGGTGTCTGTTTAGATTAGATCAGTTTGGTATGTCCACCTTTTCTTAACATTTTACAAATGCACCGGCCCCCACCCAACCCCTTCTCCCCTACGATCCCCCGTTATGAACGTGATTGGGGATCTTTTCCACCTGGTTGCTGCCAAAATCTAAAGAAAACACGGCTCCGCCCACCCGGCTGCATTATTCATTCACAGTGTTCTGTGAATAAATGGTCTACAACTACCAACAACCTTGCAGCTGTCAGCTTGTAGTTTTCAATGAACTACCACAGTAATGTTGAGCACTAGATGTGGTAGCTGCATTTTAGTTGTTTTTTTTGGTTTTTCCCTGTTTTTACCTGTTGATCTGCACAGTAACATGCTTCCTGTATTATAGTGTCTGCACACTGCATGAAGGAGCTACAGACAGACCTTCAGATCGCAGCATTTTTAATCTGAGGGGAGGAGACAGTTATATGTACTAGCAGATTTAGATACACTAAAAAATGTGAAGCCAAACTCCAACTGACACTTTTTTGTTCCTTTTAGGACAAAGGTTTTTAATTAATAAATAAAAGCTGATCATTGCAAGCACCCCATCAGTGTTAAATGGATCATCTCAAACCTCTAAATGCAATATCTGCAGGACAGCCTGTTCGGTTGAACAACAGACTTGCTGGCTAGATCACCAAGTGAAAAGAAAATTAATGCAGCCATCACATCTAAGAACTGGCAAGTTGCAATATAATAAAAGTTTGCTATTGGGTTTAATACCACTTTAAGCTTCAGGGGAAGGAAAACAGGGTCAAAGATTTTGGGCTCTGGAAACAAAAGGTTCCAGAAGTGCCTAAAGTTTTCAAAAAAAGCCAGACATAATGCCAGAGAAATTTGCTTGTGTAACACAGACTACATAAAGTGTGTCTGAAAGGAAGTCAGAATCAGATGAGGGTAGTGGTGTCAACATAGAACATTTCCAAGAAAAAGGGAACAGATATAAAACCTGTGTGGTGTTCTGGGATTCCTGTAGACCGTCAGCAGAACATGCTATTCTGGCCTTTAGTCCCAAGCTCCCTTGTGTCAGTTAACGGTCACTGCTACCTAGGGGATCCCCACTGGGGTACTAAATCCAGGTGTTTTTAAAAGAAAGATTTGTTTGTGTCTGGAGAAGGAGCTGCTATAACTCAGGCACTGATGGAGTTCCTGTGGCTGTGTCTCTGTAGAAGATGGCTATTGTATCATCATACTACGTGCATTCTCAGTGGAACAGGCAGATGGAAACCGGTCAATTGTGAGGCGTGACACCACCTTATCTTCTGAGACCAGTCCAGATGAGGGGGAAAGAATTGCCAATTTTAAAGTTTCTTGTGTTAGTTACAAAATAGCAGGGATTGCCACAATTTACAAGTAAAGGATTCCAAATCCTCTGCTTACTAAAGAACATAGTGTGCTATGACCTGCAGATAATGTTGTGAAAAGCCAGGAACTGGAGTACATACACAGGGAAACGCTGTTATATCTTAACCCTATTACGGTCCTGGCTTTGTCCATCACTGTGAGCAAACCACTAAAGGGAGCTTAAGAACAACAGAAATGGTCCATGGCCCTGGACCTGTATAGCACCCTGCAGCTAACTTCACACGCAAGGGCGAAAAACAGAATCCAGTGGCTGGTCCCACTGAGCCGAGTCCCAGTATGGTCTCAGAGGAACAAACCAAGGATAACCGATCCAGAAACTGCTAGGTATCGCAAGCCAATAAGCTTATAGATGTTAATAGAATATTCAGATGAAAATGTTTAAATGGTTTAAAAAAATAAATAAATACTTCTCTGTAGAACATTCCTATCCTCTAAGGACATTAGAAAAAAACAAACCTTGTGGAGAGGGTGAGATTATATGCGTCTGCTCTATGAATGGTCCTAGCAAAACTTTTTGCCAGTGTACAATCACCTGAAGGTTGCAGCATAACCCATGGTCCAAGAATACATGTCCTGCACGATTAAAATAATATATACTTTCTTATTTTAATAAAGCAATTGTATCCAACAATTACAGTATTATGGAATGTTGTCACCTTCCGGCTTAAAGCGGAACTTCAGTAATGGTTTCATCATTCCATCTATTAAATCCTCTGCCCTTCTTGTTTTAACTGGACAGAAAACCTTTTTTTCTGCCAGTAAGTACCTTACACAGCCCACTTCCTGTTTCTTGTCAAGTAAAAAGCCTAGGCTTATGACATCATGCACAGCTCTCTCTCACTGAGAGTTTGCCAGGAAGGGAGGGGGGATGAGACAGAGGGCCAATCAGAGCTGCAGAGCTGGAGGTGTGCCTCTGTAGGTCTGTGTAAATCCAGGAAGGGAACAGGCAGCAGCTTCAGCTGCCCACAGTTAAAACAAAGAAGACGTTTATTAACGTATCCTCAGCATGGGGCATCACGATTAGGAAAGGCTCCCATGGCCCTGTCCTTGCCGACACTCCCTCCTCTCCCCTACAGCAGCAGCTCAACCGACACAGGGGAAATGGGATCACTTGCCCGAACTGCATTAAATTGTAAGTACACACATTTTTTTTTAAATACAGGTTAGGTAGGAGTGGGGGAGAGAACATTTTTAAGACGTTAGTTGGGCTTTTCTTCCACTTTAAAGGATTTCCACTCACCTGTGTCCATTTCTTATTACTGTTTTGCATCTGAATGGCTGCTATACAGATAAAGAGCTTCTCAGATGTAATGTCTTCAGGCAGTTTAGTCAGAAACTGTGCTATGTGAATAAAGTCCATCTGCAAGAGAATATCTTCATAAAGTCGCAGGATTCCCAGAGCTGTCCTAAACAAGAATTCTTCTCCATCCCTGCAGAACACATCCCACACGCGACAGGCAAGATCAAGTGGCAGCGACTTGCTGTATAGTGTGAATATCCTGTTGGGAAAACATTCAAGGAAAGTTTTTCCACAAGGAAATCAAGAATGGAAATACTGAGAACATGATTAGCCAACATTCTAAGAATACTTTTAAGACAATAAACATACCAGTCTATCAGGTAAAGGTCTGGTGTAAGACCATAGGAATTGAAGTGTAGGAAAAGCTTGGGGAGATTCTCTTCAAAGAAAACTTCAAAAGCTGCAAAATATTTTAGCATCTAGAAAGGAAAGACAGAATAATAAGTAAGCATATTGCTCTTGGGAGAGCTGTCTGAAAAAATAGAAGCAATGACGGAGATATCTTTAATCCTGTGTCAAGATATAAACTAATGCCCATGTTATGATGTATTTTTCAGTTTTAGTGCTCCAATCTAACTCACATACACCTCTAGATGTACTTTACAACTAAACACAGGAATACAACTGTAAATATAAAATTAGTGGATCAGTAATTGTCTTTGTAATTATATCTGTTAAAATCAGACACATTTACTTTTATAGAAAAAGCATTCTGGAAAAAATGTCGAGCTGCAATTAATTATGTCAATAGCACACCAATGCCAGTAAAGTTTTATTAAAAAGAATGATGTACAAAAAAAAAACAACCAATAGGGGAGCCTCTTGTGACTGTCAAAGTTATGTGGACTAGCTTTTCCTCCATCAAAGTTACAGTATTACAGTGTTAAAGTGAACATGTGCCCAGACTATGCACTTTAATGTATTTATATATTCTAAACTTTTCAAAAAGGGGAAGCAATCAAAACTAAAATTGTAATATTCCTTCAAATTTCAGCAGCGCTATAAAGCTTTAAATTGTTGCATAAAAAAAAGTAGTGATCTGTAAATACAAATGAGACCAAAGTTCAAAACTTTGCATGTAGCAGTTCATGAGTGATTCATCAGCTGTGTTGAACGTTCGATCATTATCACATCTAGTGCTTAAACTCCCTATAGGAATTGCACTCACCAGATTCCAGATGAATCAAAGGCTCAGTATATGTGTGAGGTGGCTGGGATCACTGACAAACGAACATCCGTCCTATTGATAAAGACTGATTCACGAAACGCATCTAGGTGTACTACACGGCTTGCTACATTGGTCATCGGCTCTGGTTTCTTCCCGGGAACCACCACGGACAATCACAGCTCTCCGACAGGTGGCGAGACCAACAGAACCGAATGTACCGTGCTTATTGGAATGTACCATTTTATTGGATGCTTTTTTTCAAACATTTGTTAGTAAGTTTAATGTATTAAGGGAAGGGGGTCTTTTAGATAAATAAAAGCTTTATATTTTTACACTATGAGGCTTCCTTTTCCCTTTCTTTGCCCGAGTATAATGAAAACTCTCAGCTGATTGGATCCTGGTGAATTAGAGGACGCAAGTGTCTGTTTTCTGAGGGTCGGGCGATGTTCGTTTGTCAGTGATCCCAGCCACCTCACACATATACAGAGGCTTTGATTGATCTGGAATCTGTAAAGTTTTGTTTTGAACTTCGGTCTCATTTGGATTTACAGATCACTACTTTTTTTATGCCAAAATTTAAAGCTTATAGCACTGCTGAAGTTTGAAGGACTATTATAATTTTAGTTTTGATTGCTTCCCCTTTTTGTAATGTTGGTTTATACTATAGAAGCTGCTCTCTTATTCCACTAGTATATTTTCCTAAGCACTGGATAAGCGATCTTTGAGATCTTCTGCGATGTTATATATTCTAAGCACTTGAAAATTCACAACACTGACTGCAGAACTACAGCACTCATAAGTGACCAGAGCAGGTTGCTGGTGATTTAGAATTGTATTTTTTCTCTCGAGTTCAAGCATTTTTGCATGCGTATGAAACTTTAGGTGTTTGTTCCCTGTCCCGAGTAAGGGGAGGAGAGCAGTTCCGCAAAAACTATGTATGTCACACCAACACACTTTTTTAGATGTGGAAATCTATGCCAACCTAATGGAAGTTTAGAGTCATCCTCGTATAAAAAGCCATCCACAGAAAATACGATCCTACATGCAACCAATTCACACTCCATTTTTATCATCTCCAGTATTCTGTACAATCAAAATCTAAGGATCAAACAGAATTGTGCAGAAGAAGATTTTGTGAGGGAAACTAGGGCCCTCCAATCGCATCTGATGAATAGAGGAGACAAAAAAAAAATGTCTTAGGAAAGCCTAAACAAAGATCGAGCTAGCCTAATCCATAAGTCTAAAAGGAAATCTAGCCTTCAAGCGATTACAGTAATCATGCATTATTCAGGGCAGCACAAGAAAGTTCAAGATATTCTTAGTAAATACCGGTACTTGCTTTTAGTGGATGATGTGGTCTCGATGTATGTCAATCAACAGCCAGAAATACTATTTAGGAGAGCTATAGCCATTAGGGAGTCATACAAAAAGGGGGTAGATCCTCTTCAAGGGGTGTTAGTACCTCTCCCTGTGGCAAAAGCAATTTTTGCCAGGACATACTGCATGATTGGCAGGTTGCTTAGCCCATTTGAGACCATGTACCATTGATTTGCAAAAAGACACTAGACAGCCCTATAAGCCGCAACTTTGATCTCTCTCAGATGTTTTTTTTATTTTGGAAAATGTACACCTCCATGAATGTGGGGGAATCCTTCAAGCCACTAAATTTCCAGGTTTGAATGAAGCCATTAGTTTCAACCATTGAAAAACAAACCCCTGCTGTCTCTCTTATGAAATTTGCAGTCTTCCATTTAAATGAGGAATTGAACAGGTTTGGTGATGGGCATCCTTCTGCTGGTACCTGTATTTATGTATGTAATCAATGCAGTTTCATGTTAAGAACCAGTAGAGACTTATTTATAATTGTTAATACTGTCTGTATTTGCAGGTTTCTAGTAATTGAACCATTTCTGCACACTCAGGGTCCTTATTGGTGAGTAAGAGGCTGAACAGATACCCAGGTCACCCACGGCTAATGGGTTGTTGCCATCAGTAGCAGGAAATTCTCTGCTCCATGGTGACTTCACCCCGACCAGTGGTTGCCCTATTTGGGTGACTTTTGCGTGTGCTTTTCCATCTGGTTCCTTCTACTTTAAATGTTTCCCTATCCATCTGCACAGGCTGTCCCTGCTTGGGTTGGCCTCTCCATGTGGGGATTTGTGTTACAGCAGGACCTATGATGGAATTTGCCATTGTCGAGTGTTCTCGCTGCATTTTCCTTTAGAGGTGCATGGTGTCCCTGCCACAGCTTTTTATTAGGGATAACCTTCACCTTTGGCATTTGTCTGTGGCGGTGGTGTGCATGTGGCATGATGCGGGGATCTGGGATGGAGCTGCGCATGTGTTGAACCTCCTGAAGTAGGGATGGTTTTTCACTCTTGCTTGTAAGTTCATCCTTTAAATGTGTGAGCAACAAACACAATGTGTCTGGATGAACCATTATTCTTTAGAATTATTTGTTTTTGAAGTATTGTTCAGGGCCTATATTTCTACAAGTAATACCTACATTGCTGTTCAGCCTTGTGAGGTTCACCAAATTGCTCATCAAGCTGCATTTAAGGTATCCCACTAGGAGTGTAATGTTGAACATGACCTACTGATAGGATTTATTTGTTAAAATGTGGAATTATTCCTTGTACTCTTCCTGTATCCTACAAATACCACCTGGGACTCTGGTGTGTGTAGAATCGGATGGGCGGATTTATGGATACCTGTAGTTCTATTTTTTGTTTGTGCATATATATTTACTGGTGAGATCCCTTTCGCCAAATTTAATTCATTATAACTTTTTTTAATTCTATAATAAAATATATGATTTGTTGATTTTCTCTGTTTTTGACACAACTTGTATGTTAGTGTAAATTCTCCTGAGGAAGCCGTATTTGAAGGCAAAACATGTAAACATGACCACATCAAGCAATTGTGGCACGAATTAAAGTGTTGTATGATTTGAGGATGATTTTATTAACTGATATGGTTTTATGGATTTTTTTAAAGATACGAATAAACAAAATTCAATTTTTATATGCCCTTTGGCTGGCACCTAAATTGTGAGTCCGCAATTGGGCTGTGATGCCCCTGGTTCCTTCACGTGTTGCACGTTTACAGGCATTCCCAATTAAGTAAAGGGGGCCAAAAATGCTTGATTACACTCCAAAATTGCTCATGTTTTGCTTTCAGCGTGCTACAATCGACTGGGTGTTAAAACGTCAACAGGTACAATTACAAACAATGGGATTCTGCATGTTGAGCAGTCAATCCTAGTCAAGCTTTGGAAAACCCTACAAAACGCCCAAATGTGCATGAACACGTATTCTCTGTTGAGAGAAACATCTTGGTAGCATGCCAGTCTTCTAATATTACCAAACATCAGATGTTTTTAAGCTATTAAAAAAACCCACTGAAGACTCTTTAGGCATGGGTGCTCAACCTGTGGCTCTCCAGCTGTTGCGGAACTACAATTCCCATGAGGCATTGCAAGCCGCTGACAGGTACAAGCATGTCTCCCAAAGGCTGAGGCATTATGGGAATTGTAGTTTTGCAACAGCTGGAGAGCCACAGGTTGAGCACCCATGCTTTAGAGCATCCTCTCTCAAACTTTGTCCCCTGGAGGAAGCAGTTTTTTTTATTTTTCCCTCAGGTCTTAGGAAACCCCTGTTAAAAATAATTATACCTATTGTTTGTTGTACCTTAACCACTTGCCGACCAGTCTCTGCAGTTTTACTGCCGCAGCATGTGTGTAAACACACAAATCCCGGTTCTTCCAGGGGAGAAACGACGGATTATGTGTTCATCCAAAGTATGAACAGCGATCTGTCATTTCCCCTAGTCAGTCCCATCCCCCCTTCAGTTAGAACACAGAGAGGGAACACAGTTAACCCCTTGATTGCCCCCTAGTGTTAACCCCCTCCCTGCCAGCGAAATTTTTACAGTAACAGTGCATTTTTATAGCACTGATCGCTGTAAAATTGTCAATGGTCCCAAAAATGTGTCGTCATTACTAGTAAAAAAAATAATAATAATAAAAATGCCATAATTCTATCCCGTATTTTCTAGACGCTATAACTTTTGTGCAAACCAATCAATATACGCTTATTGTGATTTTTTTACCAAAAATATGTAGAAAAATACAGATCGGCCAAAAATTGAGAAAACATTGACTTTAAAAAAATAAATAAATATGGGGATATTTATTTTAGCAAAAAGTACAAAATAGTGTTTTTTTTCCCCCCAAACTGTCGCTTTTGAAAGAGGGGAGTACTAGATGTATTAGCAGATTTTGATACTCTAACAAATTCAAATCAAACTCCAGCAAACACTATAAGTTACAGCAAAGAGTTTTTCTCATTGGGATAAAGGTTTTACATAAATAACAGCTAACCATTGTAAGCACTAGTCAGTGGTAAATGGTTTGTCTCAACCCTGCAACTACTACCATTGAACAACTTTCTCTGTTGAAAAATAACAGACTTACTAGCCAGATCACCAGGTGAGAATAAAAGAAAGCATAACAAAGCAAAACTAATCCAGCCATCACATCTAGAAATTGGTAAGTTGTAATACAATAAAATGTTTTCTTTTGGGTTCAACACCGATTTAATTACTTTACATACAGATAGCTGGTGAGGGCAGAACCCTGGCTGCAATGTGAAATAACATAGTGGTGTATTGCAGTGGTTCTCAACCCTGTCCTCAAGTACTCCCAACAGACCATGTTTGCAGGTTTTCCTTTATCTTGCACAGGTGCTTTAAATCGGAGTCAATGTCTTGGTATTTTGGACAGTTATTTTATCTAAGAGAAATTCGCAAAATATGGCCTGTTGGGGCCCTGTTGCCAACCATCAGTATTTTTTACTGGCAGCCAGTAAAAAACTGGCACTTTTCTCCTGCCAGCAACAGGAAAAGGTCGCCAGTAAAAAAAATATATATATTACACTTGGCTCACAGGCCAAGACCATCCAAGTGTCTGCTACAGTGTTTGTGTGGTGCCGGCGGGGGGTCTAGCAAAGGTGGTGCCTGAGCGTGTCGCATGATGTCATGGTGCAAGGGATCCGAGCGTATCGGCCAGAGCCTCATGTGTGGGATGGGAGCAAGACAGGCTGGGAGCAGGACTGTCAGTGACGAGTGGACTGAAGGGACCACCTGGCATGGAGAGACCGTCACTGTGACTCAGGAGGGGACATACTGTGTCAGTGAGGTGTCATCATTTCAAACTGGTAAGTTGGCAAGACTGTGTTGGAGGGAACTTGAGGACAGGCTTGAGAATCACTGGTGTATAGCACAGAGGAAATAACTACAGTATTTATGAGAGTCCGTAATTGGGCTGTGATGCCCCTGGTTCCTGGATTGGGCAGGGGTGTCATGCCGGCCGTCCCACCTTAATTCCTTTAAGGTATTTGCGGGCTAGGACACTTACTACAACACTTCATTCACCCCGTTATTTCTGGCCACTCTCCTCTTCTCGCTCCTTCTCCCCCCTCCGAGTGTAGCTTTAGATTGGAAGAGGAGAGCGGTCGCATAAAAACATCAGAGGAGAGCGATCACGTGACCAGCCGGAAAGAACACAGTATGTATGAGAAGGGACTGGCAGTGCTTTTTTTTTTAAACTTTACAGTATGCTGGCAGTGCTGTCCCAGGAGACTGGGGGGATCTCCTGGGAGTGCAAGGGGGCTGTGTAATGTAAAGAAGCTGTGTACTGTGCAGGGGGAAAATGCTGTGTAGTGTATAGGGGGGGGGGGGGGGGTTGGGCTACGTAATGTGCTGGGATATGTGTAATTTGCAGGGGGGGGGGGGGGGCTTTGGTCTGTGTAATGTTCAGGGGGGCTTTGGAGTATAAAAAGGGCTGTTGAAAGTTTTTTCTCTGAAACTTCCCTCTTAAAATTAGGGTGCGTGTTATACGCCGATTAAGACGATATATCTGTTCTCTGATATAAATGAGCCCCTTTTTAAGTAGGTGCTAGACTTCCACTCATTTATGGATCTTTTCTTTAACATTATGGAAATCACAACAGGATGAGCAGCAGAGGAGGAAGGTGGAAACACTCAAAACGCCCAGGTGGAAAGGAACAGAAATCTCAGTGTTGGAGTATCCAAGACATTTAAGAAGCAAATCGACTAAACTATCTCACTAAATTACATCCATATACAAAAAACAACTTTTGTGAGGAATAAGCTAGAAAATAAAAACGTATAAAAAAGCAGCACTGTATTTTACAAAACACAAACCAAGTTACGGTTTGCATTAATACACAAACTTACTAACAGTTCTAGAGTACATTTTATTTTGTCACAAAGGACAGTAAAATGCAGCGAGAGAACAGTCTATCTTGAAAGCATCCTAATAAACGGTTCTTTATGCCACTGCCAATGCAGGAAGCAAAAGTAATTCACTACGAATAAAGGCCATGTAAAGAGATATTGGTATGGCGTACCATGCTGTGATCTACCCGGAAGAAGGCCAGCTGGCACGGCTTATTCAGAAGATTTGCAAATGCGATGAATGCATCAGCTTCTTCCAAGTTCAGAATAAGGACTGCTGCAATGAAGGACATGCCTTGAACCTACAAGAGAAAAACAAACAAATGTAAGTGATTCATTTAGGACAGCATCTCAGTCAGTTTGCATGTAGAAGGCACACATTTAATTATCTAGAAATGTAAAAAAAAATAGGGAATATAGCAAAAATATTTACTTTTGCTAAAATGTTAATTCTGAGTTAGAAAACTCCTTCTATTCAGTGTATGCTGCCCCAGTAACCGTGGCTAGAGCTTTTTTTTTTTTACAACTTGGAGTATTCAAGAATGGGCATTACTGGCACTAAAAGACCACATTTCTGTTGTACAATGCATTACTATATCTCCCAGTTCTCCTTGTCAGAGAAGGAGGCGTTCGTAAATTTGTATCCCAGATCTCCCTTCTTTCTTTGTTTTGAAATTAAGCAAATTAAGGCTGGCAGAGTACATAACACTCAGCAAAATGTTTAAAAAAATAAAATAAAAAAATAACTTTCTACAAGTACATCTAGGCGCTATAACTTTTGTGCAAACCAATCTTTATATGCTTATTGCGATTTTTTTTTACCAAAAATATGTAGAAGAATACATATTGGCCTAAACTGAGAAGAAATAAAAAAAACATTGGGATATTTATTATAGCAAAAAGTAAAAAATATTGTGATTTTTTCAAAATTGTCAGTCTTTTTTTGTTTATTGCGCTAAACATAAAAAAAAAATATGCAGCGATGATCAAATACCACTGAAAGAAAGCTATATTTGTGGGGAAAAAAAGGACGTACATTTTGTTTGGGAGCCACGTCGGACAACCGCGCAATTGTTATTCAAAGCTTGACAGAGCTGAAAATTGGCCTGGGCAGGAAGGGGGTGAAAATGCCCAGTATTGAAGTGGGCCTTCAGTAATTTTTTTCAACTTTTCATCTATTAAATCTTTTGCCCTTGTTTTAACTTTGGATAGTTAAACATTTTGTTCTGCCAGTAAATACCTTATACAGCCCACTTCCTGCTTCTTGTCTGGTCATTAGCCTAGGCTTATGACATCATGCACAGCTCTCTCTTTCACTCTGCGAGAGCTTGCCAGGAATGGAGGGGGGATGAGTCATAAGACGGCCAATGACAGCTATGACAATGACAGCTACAGGGCTGCAGATGTGTTTGTGTAAATCCAGGAAGTGAACAGGCTTCAGCTGCCCACAGTCAAAATGGTTGCAGCCAGACTCAGTGGAGGGAGGTTTCTGCTGCATATTTGGCAAGTACAGACTCACACTATATATAAAATAATATGCAAAGTGGTTGGAGTGAAGCTTCAGAATGGCAAAGATGTTTTATTACAAATTATAACAGAACACAGTTCCTCTTTAATGACAGGCAATATACATCAGAGTGGATAAATCACTTACTAAAGTTAAAAGTAGCAAGTCATTCGTTTTCCTTTTGTAGTGTGAATCTCAAGTTTTTTTCCTCTTCAATTAGCTTAATGGAAAGAAGTCCCTTGGGCAGAGGTAGACAAATCATTGCCTGGTCGCTATGGTGATTGGTAAAAAATCTCCTCCATAGAGACAAGCACCCTGCAACATTGTCTGCAGGACATGGAAAAAGGTCTTAAGCACAGTATCAACACAATACTGATGCCGGGATCACAATTGTATTCTGACAGTGGGGGCTCCCACTTCCGGCTCCCACTTCCGGTATTTGCACCCACTTCCGGCCACACAGTCTGCGGGTAGACTGCAGGCAGGACGTCACCTCCTGTCCCCCCGTTGTGTTCTGGGAACACTCGGCTCCCAAAACACAGCGGAAGCCAATCAGCAGGCGCAGCGCGACTCGCGCATGCGCTGTAGGGAACCGGGCAGTGAAGCCAGAGCGCTTCACTTCCTGGTTCCCTCACCAAGGATGGCGGGGGGGTAGCAGAGTGACGAGCGATCGCTCGTCCTCTGCTGCGGACGGAGTCCGGGACAGGTAAGTGTGCCGATATTAAAAGTCAGCAGCTGCAGTATTTGTAGCTGCTGGCTTTTAATATTTGTTTTATTCAGCGGACATCCGCTTTAACAGCAGATGGCCGAATTTTGGTATGTGTGTACAGGGCTTTAGCTTTCCTTGCACTGTGTCATGTGGCTTCTGAGGAGAGTAAAAAAACAAAAAAAAAAAAAACCCCTATAAATATGGCAAATATGGAGTGCAAAGAAAAAAATAAAATAAGAAATTCACATATCGCTGCTGGGGTTAAATATTAGAGGTGCGCATCTTCACTGGTCCCACAATTCAATTATGATTATCTGGTCAACGATTCAATTCTGCAATACATCACAATTACTGCTGATGTTTTCCATCCAAAAAATAAATAAAAAATTCAAGCATTTAGAAGAACTCAATGTTTGATATTCTTTCTTTTTTTTTTTTTTTTAAAGAAGATAAGGACACTCCCCTGCATATAGCAGGACAAGGACATGGAAGAGTCCAGGATATGGAGGGAGGGGTAGGAATCGAAGGATGGAAGAATCCATGAATAAGAAAGGAAGGATGGAAGACTCTGGGGAAGGCGTAATCCATGGATAGAGAATGGAAGGCTGGAGGAGTCTGGAGATAAGAACGGAAGGATGGACGAGTCTGGGGATGGAGATGGAGGAATCCATGGATAGGAACAGAAGAAGGGTGGAAGAGTCTGGGGATGGAGGAATCCATGGATAGGAACAGAAGGATGGAAGAGTTTAAAAATAAAAATGGAGGATGTTAAAATGGTCATCATGGAGTCCTGCAGATGAGGACTATGAGAGGTAGAGGATCCCCTGTGCTGTGTACATGGCAGGGTTGGGGGTGTGATGGTCTTCTCCTGGAGTCCAGAGTTGGGGATGTCAGTGCTTTAGGTATAAACATATTTTATTAAATAAAAATAAAGACTCTCACTCACTTAATGTGCACTAATCCAGTGCATTACAGGGTATAGGCATTCACATAGAAGAAATACACACTGCTGCCGGGAGGATTTGCAGCTGACAAGCAGCCCTGTGAACATAGTGGAAGGCGCAAACAGAGTACAAACGCTATGTACACTACTTATAGGTGTTAAGCTGTGCGATTGAATCCCGTCTTACAGTGCATTAGGTTCCCCACTGTACATGCAGAGGTAGAGGGCCCCTCTGCGCTCATGTGACTGCCCAGGCCACTGCTTCCCTCCTGGCCTGACGTCAGCAGGGGATTCTTAGCCCCGCCCGCTGAAGCTGTCAAATCGGGAGAAGAGTGGCGGGCCGGGCAGTCACATGAGCGCCAAAGGGCACTCTGAAATGCGGTATGTAGGTACATATATTTTTTAAAAAGCACGTACAGTGGGGCACTCAATGTACTGCAAGATGGGATTCAATAAGACACAGTTTAACACCTGTAAGTAGAGTACGCTGGGAGCGCTTTCCCAGGAGAGGCAGGGCAAGTCGGGATGACGTCATTCGCTAATCGATTAAGCCGGTTGTACCATCGATGCAGAATCGCGCACAGCTGAATCGTGATGCACCCACTACTACGATTATATTCAACACCCCTAATAAATATAGTCTGTGGTATGTGGGTAAAAATAAATTGTATGTATGGCTGCTAGTGTGTATTTTGGAAGATATAGGTCTAAGACATGGTTGTTAGTGGGGGAGAGACGCTCATACATAAACCACAAGCTTGCAGGTGTCTAGATTTAGGAATATAGGTTTAGGTGTGCCCTGGGGGTCTATTCTGCATTTATATAACCTCTTTAGCACAAGTAGTTTCAAAGTACATCCTTTCATGTTTCATATGCCTATTTTTTATCAATTCCATGCAAAAGCATGTCAAAAAGGCACCAACACACCACAACATACATGAAGTGAATCACAATGTACATGAAAAACGCATGCATCTAGGTAAGATCTATCAGTAAAAAAAATAAGGCTTAAAAAACACAATTAAAGCAGTTGCTCAGTCTTGTCATTTAATACACCTTTTTAACACAGATTGAAAATCAAAATAGCTGCTTCAAACTATTTCTACATTTTCAACTGAGTGCCAGATATTTTCTGGTTTCTTTACCAGCAATCCTACATAAGTGTAAAGGATTATTTCTTTACAATCAACCAACTACATATATGTTATAAAAAACAAACTGGCAAAAATTAGATTTTTTGTTACTCACCGTAAAATCCCCTTCTCCTGAGTTCATTGATGGACACAGCTTCGTCTTCTTAACCACAGGGTTTATAGCGCTACCTACAGGAGTAGGACATTAGGCAGCAAAGAATCTTGGCATTGCTTATGTGCAGTCCTAGCTGGTATAAACCCCCTCTCTGCTATAGGCATAGAGCTCCAGAGCTGCAAACAAGCGTAGACACCCTCTTCATTCCAAGAAAAACTTGTTCGCAGCTTAGGAGGGCTTAAGAGACCATGACTGCATGGTACCTCCAAGGATTTATTGCCTTTGGGGATCCAGAGGGATGAAAAAAAAAAATTGTGTGCAGAAAAAGGGCCCACTTGTGATGAGGTTCCTTGCACTTCCTGGACTGTAGATGAAGGAGTATTTTTTTCTAGTGAGATTCTTAATGATATCATCCAAAGTAGCCCAGAAAAAGCACTCACCTATGAAGGGCATGAGCCATTATGGATGTCTGGCCTGCAAACAAACACTTAAGCCACAGCACACACCAAAGCACCATAGCCAAGACAGTTTGGAAAATAGAGGGGTCGCATCCAAGGAAACCCAAGATGGCTAAAGCCACGCAGCTCAAAGAAAATGGCTGCCATACCCCCACCATCCAGGTATCCAGATAGAGCAACACAGATGCCACTGGGCCATAGGAAATGGTCGCTGATAAGTATAGGAAACAGGCTGCCAGGCACCAAGATATTGGCCACCATTGGATGACAGGAAAATGGCCACCACATAGTAAACAGGCTTTCAGACTCCAAGAAAATGGCCGCCACACAGTAATCATGGTGCCAGACCTCAATAAATGGCCACCGGCTTCCAAGCAGCAAGGTGCCAGTCACACACAGCACAAACAAATGGCACTGTGCCACCCCTCCCAGGGTAATGTACAAACCCTCCACCAAAATTCTCAGATCAGGGAGAATCCAAGGAAAGCCTTCAGAAATCTCAGATAACTGCCCTGCACAGCATGCTTGGGAACCCACAACTGGATGGGGAGATGGGGGTAGGGGAGATCGAGAGAGTGAGGAGTAGGGGAGATGGAGAGAGAGTGAGGGGTAGGGGAGAGGGATTAGGGCGTAGGGGAGGAGGGACCCAGGAGGTCCAGCAGCAACAGAGGGCATGGAAGGGAGGAGGAGAACCCTGCAGGACTGATCACCCCCCCCTCCCCAAGAGCACCTGCACCCTGCCGAATGGAAAAAAAGGGAGTTCTACTTACCACTCCCATGGAGTAGGTAGGTGGCGCTCCATAGAGAGATCTGCCTGCCACCTAGGTAGGGGGGGGGCCCCCATCAGCCAGGGTAGCGTTGCGACATGAACATCAGGTGTGTGGTTATATGTGCCCTTAAAAGACGTTCAACTTGCTGGCCACCCCGATCCCTAATGGGGTGGTCGCAGCCGACTCAGCGCATAGCTAAAGGTAGGTGTGCACTTGATGGCCAGACTGAGGGGGACCACTGGATATAGATAATCCAGCCTTTCAGCCAGGCTGGCTATTGATTGAAGATCTTCGCAAAAAAAAAATTCCCAGAAAAAAAAAAAAAAAAAAACACACACAGGAAAAAGTTTAACCCCCCGCTCCCCAAAAACTGAAATAATATAAAAACCACAGGTTTATTTTCTGCCTAGTGTTCTGCTGCTGTGGGTGCCACTTTGAACCCTGTGGTCAAGAAGACAATGAAGAAGCAAATGTCCACCAATGAACGAGAGAAAATATTATGACCCACTGAAAAAAAAGACTGAAGAAAAAATGAGTGAAGATAAAGAAAAAAAGTGATACAGCAGAATCTGGTACAACAGAAATAACTAAACAAAGATCCCAATAAAATCAACATCACTCTGCTGAAATAACCACTTACATAACCAACATCTGGTCTGTAGCATGTGTATGCCCCCAGCACACTGTGAAGCAAATCATGATATGGCCCCCCCTGGAAAAAAAAAAGCAGGAGTAAATTGGTCAGTATGCCGGCTTAATTTGTTAAACTAAAAACCTGAAGAAGCCTTTATTCATTGCATATACTGTATAGTTTTACAACTACCCAGCGTACCAATAGACTGAAGCATCTAAACAAACACGCAACAAGAAACAAAATGTCAATGTTTTATGTTCTGTATGCCACATTACTGTCAGTTCACCCATATTTAATATGGATAAACTAAAAATCACCCAATGGCTTACCCGTCAGCAGCTCTGGCCTCTGTTCTGACCACCTGTTGCATAGCTGTCCCTTTACATTCACCCCTTCCCACCTTCGTGTTCAGGGATTTACACACACTCCCGGCTGCTAGAAGGCAACTGGTAGCTTTCTGGTGGAAGAAACCTGACAGCTGTAGAGCTGCTGGATCACTTCCACAGACCCCCAAGTACATTCCCTGGCGACACCCTGCTATATTTCTCAGGCTCCGTTATCCCACCTACAGGCACAGAATGGGCAATGCACAGCAGATACAGCAATGGCACTGATCTATTTAGTGGTTTACAGTCATTGGATCACTTTTACAGGTAGTGGAAGGGGGTCCACTTATTTTTGCCCCCTTTACCGGGTTTGCTGTCCCATCGTGGAGCCCGTTAATGATGCCACCAGCGACACTGGCATCCCTGGACACAGTGAGAGAAACGAATATTGTTCCTCACACTGTGAAACATCAGAAAGTAAAAGTGACTAGAATTTTGTCACTTCCAGTTTCTTCTTTACAAGAGGATACAGGCTTGTGAAAGCATCTGAACAAACCGATCTTGATTTGATCAGATGCATTGAAGACCACAGAACATATATGGGGTCTTTAAAACCCGAGATCTCTCTATAAAGAAGACCTGTTATGGCCCATACTAGCACAAGAGATGATGTTTATCCCTTTTGACAGCAATTAAGTTGGTTAGTCTTTTTTTTAAAGACACAGTGTAAAAAAAAAAAAAAAAAAAAAAAAAATAGATGAGAATAATAAAAATAGGTCCGCATGCATATGTAAATAGCCATCACACCACATGTCAGAGCGAGAACAATAATTTTAGGGCCAGACTTCTTGTGCAATTCTAAATTAGTAACCTATAAAGGCTTGTTTGGCATCTATTTACGCAGCATAAAATCACAATTTATATGTTGAGCAATATATTGTGACTGGGTTCACTAAAATTCATTAACGTGTACCTTTCCCCCCCCAAAAAAAAACGTGGCATAATTATTGTGCAACAAAAACAAATTCCAACACCCACCATTCTATTTTTCAGGACCTCTACTTGAAAAATATTTTGTTTGGGGGGCTTGCTAGAAAAAGTAATTTTCTAGCAAAAAAAAATTTGACTTTTACATGTATGAGAGAAATGTCAATTAGAAAAACAGTAAAAAAAAAAAAAAAAAAGAGAAAAGAAAACACACACACACACACACACACACACACCTTGCCCATATGGACAATTTAGAAAAGTGAGAAAAATAAATGAGAATAAAGCAGAAGCTGTTAAATATCCAATCAACATACATTTAAATTACTAATATTGGCCATTATGGGCACAATTACGCCACATTTAGTCATGTTTTACTTTATTCCAGTTTTTATAAGTGGCCACAAAGTTTAAAAAAAAAAGTCCTTTGCATTGAAATACATTATGAAGCATTGCTTTACCTTCTGGAAGATATAAAGTGATGGGAATGTTCGGGATATGTCCAACTTTATTAACTCTAGACTGGCTTCCCTGTCAGCAACCGACACTCCTGCATCTATAAGACACAAAGAAAAAACTACATGTCAGCTATATAAAACACTGACTGCTATTAAAGTGGTTGTAAACCCTTACAGACCACTTTAACCTACAGGTAAGCCTAGATTAAGGCTTACCTGTAGGTGCAACAAATATCTCCTAAACCTACACGGTTTAGGAGATATTTGCAAAAGAAAGGCACCGCTGTCTACGGCGCAACGGCGCGCAGGCACACTGAGCCGCTTCTAACGGCAATCATGTGCGGGAGTGACATCATCGCGGCTCTGGCCAGTCACAGCACCGGAGCTGCGATATGCGGAAGTGACTCCTGTATGTATGTATGTATGTATCGCTACCCCCGAAGGCGCCGCTGATTGTTTTGGGATCGGCGTATTAAGTTACCCTGCAGTGTGTCTAGGGGTGATAGCAGTGAGCCAAAACAGTGAGCGAATGTCCAGACAGTGAATAAAGGTTTTTCCAATGCTTTATTTCCAGGCCAACATCAATTAGAAAAAGAAAGGCTGATGAAAAAGGGAGAACCTTGCTGTATCAGGCCTGGATATTAATTGAGCATTCCTTGCTCAATAGAGTACCAAATTATTACTCGTCGCCACTCTTAGTTGGAGTGGGTAAAGTGCCCCCGGACAGACCCCTCTCACAAGCCTGGCAGCCGAAGTGTCACTTAGGATTTTCTGGGAGGAACAGGTCTCTCTCACAGACCTGGCTCTAGGGCCTCTGCCACAGGCCAATTACTTTAAATGAACTGAGGCTGGGTTCACACTACTACACTACTTTGATCCTACTTTGCTCTGCTACATTGGTCCTACACTGATCCTACATTGATCCTACATTGATCCTACATCCATCCTACTTTCATGAACAGGATACTACTTTGATCCGACTTTGTGATAGTCTGACTTGTTCTTTGACCAATCAAAACAATCCCAGAGTGAGATAAATTCCTTTTACTGCTGCTGTAATCACATGTCAGATGTCAAAAGTCGGATGGTTAGGACAAGGCTCCTACTTTGATCCTACTTTAATGATATTCAATGGGCTGATGTAGGATCAAAGTAGGACCAAAGTAGTACAGGGAGTAGTTTCAAAGTCGGACCGACTTGTGTAGGACCAGTTAAGACGGCTCCCATAGGGAAACATTGATTTTCACACGTCATGCTACATGAGCTCCCAATGTAGGACCGTTGTAGGACAAGTGTGAACCCAGCCTAATGGATGAGCAGAGCGAATCCTCCCAGTAGATTTTTAACATAGGTCACCGGAGGCTGACAAAGAAAAAAAAAAAAAGCATACAGGCATTGATGTTGGTGAAGTTTAATCACTTGTGGATGAGACCCAATGTTAAAGTGGAGTTCCACCCATAAATATAACATTACATCAGTAGTTTTAAAAAAAATTCATTAGTCCTTTACAAATTTTTTTTTTTTTTTTTTTAGATGCCTTCAAAGTGTTGTTGCTAGGCAGAATAGTTAGTTAATCTTCCCACTTCCTGCACCTAGGTGCTTAAGCTTCCTCCTAACCTACACCGCACAGACTCCTGGGAATGTAGTGGGTGTAACTTTCCAGGAGTCTGTGCACTCCCCAGTCTCAAAGAATCATGCGACTTGGACAGCACAGGTGCTGAAACCTGATCTGACACTGCTTGTGCAGCACTGAGCATGTGCTAGATCTGCAAGGCTGAAATCCAGGAAGTCATACAGTCTGGCTTCATGATGCCCACACTTAAGATGGCCCCAGTCAATTTCAATTTTATAAAGTGTCTAAATGCTGTAACAACCTAACAAAACGGACCTTAGTTTACAGACTAACTTTACTAGAATACATTAAGCTTGTGTATTACAGGGGTATTTATATTTAGAAAGTGAAATTGTGGCCGGAACTCCGCTTTAAGGATCGTATCTGTCTGAACTGCAAGACTGGCAGTGACTACCTATTATATGCTGTTCATGATCCCCTGTCATAAGGGATCATAGCGATTTGGTAAGGAGCCAATCTATAGTTCGGTGGAGGATACATCACTTTTCTTTGGACACGTTTTCAACTGATTTTGGAACTTGGCGCAGAGCACGGGTGCTTTTTATTTCATGTGTTAAACATTTATGGACTTTATTGCTACAATATTTGTTTTATTTATATGTCTATATATATTTTTATTTGGTTAATATTTATTGATCTAATGATATAATCTAAAAAAAAAATGTTTTGATGTTCATTTATCATTGTTTCACTGTTATTGAGGGACTTGAGAGTGCTATATAGTGCCCTCTAGTGGCGATCAACCTCTCTTGTTTTTTTGGTATATTAGTGATTTATATCTACCATCATATATCACATAGTTTATGATTTATATCAACATATATCACATAGTTTTGTGTGTTTTGTGATTCAACTATTTGTTTCACATGGTTTAGAGGTAGCGCGATTTATATTTTTTTCACCGTTTGTTTTTTGTATCCATTGTTTACATGGTAATCGCAGCTCTCGGATTGAATAGACTGCGATTTCATTGCAGTTTTTCTTTCTTTCTTGTTTTAGTATTTAGCGCAGTTTCTTTCCAATTTTCCATCTAATACATATTGGCCTAAACTGATGAAGAAACCTACATTTTTTTATTGGATGTTTTATAGCAGAGTAAAAATTGCTTTTTTTTTCTTTTTAATTGCTAGCCTTTTTTTGTTTATAGCACATAAAATAAAAACCGCAGAGGTAATCAAATACCACCAAAATTAAGCTTTATTTGTGGGCGAAAAAAAAGGACACTTTTTTTGGGTACAGGGTTACATGAGCATGCAATTATCAGTTAAAGTAATGCAGTGCCGTAAAAAATGGCCTGGTCATGAAGGGGGAAATCTTTCAGAGGGCAAGTGGTTAAACGAAGAGGGGATGCTACACCAAACATGGCCCTGTCCCAACTTTGAGACGTGTTGCTGCCATCAATTTCAAAATTAGCTTTTTTTTTGGAAATTGTACATTTTCTCAGATTAAAACATTTGAAATTTGCAAATCATTGCATTCTGTTTTTCTGTAGATTTTTTACCGCATTCATTTTTTTAATTAAATTGGGGTTGTAATTCCACTTTAACTGGTCATTTTAATGTTGTAAATTAATTTCCATTTGGGTGTGTACACAGATTTATGGTGAATTATTATAATTATACAGGATTTATATAGCACCAACAGTTTGCCCAGCGCTTTACAATGCAGAGGGGGGGACAGTAAAATTACAGAAGGAATGGGAGGGCCTTGTTCGTGGAACTTACAATCTAAAAAGAGGGGGGAGGTGGTATAAAAAGGTAATAGCTGCGGGGAAAGATCTAATGAAGGTAATTTGGGTACAGTTTTTAGATAGAGGTGGGGTAGGCTTTCCTGAATAAGGCCCCTTTCACACGTGTGCGACTTGTCCTGCAACTTGGGACCTCAAAGTCGCATGACAAGTTGTTCCCCATGATTTCCAATGATAACCTTTCATATATGTGCGACTTCAAGTTGTGCCGACTTCAAAGTACTTTGGTCCGCCTTTTATGCGAGTTGAGGTCCAAATACCTCAAGTTTACACAGGCATTCTCAGTTGCAAAAGGCAACAAAGTGCCATTATCAAATAAGACAGCACGTTCATGCACATTTAAATTAATTCATCCTTTTGAGTGTTGCCAGTCATTTGTTTTCCATTCCTTAATTTTTAAATACTGTATTGCTGCCAGTAAAGTACAGACATCCAAAAATGGCAAATGTCTTCTCACTAAAATTAACATTGCTTATAATATTACAAAGTAATAGTGTGGCATGCTAAATTTGTTAGACAGCTAACCCTCTACTTGCTTCGCTGAACTGTTCAGCTTCATATACACACATGCAAATAAAACACTGAATGACCGTAAGGGCGGAAGGGTCCCTGGGTTGGAGCGGAGCAAAATTTTACCAACATAAGGATCGAATGGGCACTATGCTGGCCACCAAACTATCACCGACTTATCGCACATTCTCTCTCCCAAAAATTAAAACTCGGGACGGGACTACAACCCTCAACCCTGAAAACATACTTAAAACCTTCCAAGGTTTCTACTCTACACTTTACCAGTCCGATGACTCAGCTGGGATTCCTGAGATTCAGTCCTATATTGCCAAGCTACCTATTCCTAGCCTTCACAGGGAGCATGTGGAACTCATGGAGGCTCCTATCTCCGTGAGGGAAACATTGGAGGTGATCAAGAACCTGAAGGGCGGTTCGGCCCCGGGGCCGGATGGCTTCTCAAACCCCTATTATAAAAGCTTTGCCGATACCCTGGCCCCTCACCTTACAAGGTTTTTCAACTCCAAAAGAACGGGGGAGGACCTACACCCTCATCTGAACGAAGCGTTCATATCTGTTATCCCCAAGCCTGATAAGGACCCGGAATTAGTTGAAAATTATAGACCCATCTCGCTGATCAATAACGACATGAAAATTCTCACAAAAATTTTGGCTAACAGAATAAATTCGTTCATTTCCCATTATATACATAGAGATCAAGTAGGTTTCATACCAGGGAGACAGGGCCCGGACCAGATCAGGCGGGCGATTGATGTGGTCTCAATATTGCAGTCGGGGTGGGATGGAGGTCATCCCCAGGAGGGAATGCTCCTTTCACTGGACCTTCAGAAGGCCTTCGATTCTATATCGTGGCCATACTTATTTGAGGTTTTAAGGAGGTGGGGATTTGGAGAGAGTTTTATGGGTTTACTGCGCTCCTTATATTCAGGACCACAGGCGAAGGTCAAACTACAGGGATACTTCTCAGATCCGATACAGATTAGAAGAGGGACCAGGCAGGGTTGCCCCCTGTCACCGGTGATTTTTGCATTGGCAATAGAAACCTTGGCCATTGCCATTAGATCTAATCAAGACATTACTGGTGTTTGTTGTGGACAACACACTCATAAGTGTGCTTTGTTTGCTGACGATTGTCTCCTTTTTGTTACCTCCCCAAATACATCCTTGACGGCCATTTGCAAAGTACTTGAATCTTTCGGACATGTCTCGGGATTGCGAGTGAATATGAACAAATCACATGCTTTAAATATAAATTTGCAATCCACAATGGTAGAGAATCTGAAGGTTTCCTTCAAATTCCAGTGGGCTGTTTCTTCCATTCGCTACCTTGGGATAAATCTAACTAACAGATTTGAAAATCTTTATCAGGCTAACTTTCCTCCTATGTACCGCAAACTCGAAATGGACCTAAAAACATGGGCCACTCACAAAATATCTTGGCTAGGGAGAATTAATTCTGTTAAAATGACGCTCCTACCCAGACTGCTATATTTATTCAGATCTCTCCCCATTGCAATAAAGAAAGATCAACTTAAAAAATTTCAGGGAAGGGTGCTTAAGTTTGTGTGGGGTGGTAGAGGATACAGGTTGCCCCAAAATGTTTTATATGGGCCCATAACTAAAGGGGGTCTAGGACTACCTCATCTCTTTCGCTACTATCAAGCAGCCCGGCTGGCTCAGTTGTCTTCTATCTACTCCGGTCGAGAGAAACCGGATTGGATGGAGATGGAGGGACAGGCAGTTCCTCACATTTCTCTGGATGACCTGCTTTGGTGTCCCCAAAGACTGAGACCGGCCATTATGGCCCCTACACTCTCCCAAGCCTTCAGGCTTTGGGACGAATTGCGGAAGTCTCCAGCTATAACCTCTGCCATACAACCTTTGGCTAATCTATTTCAAAATCCCTATTTTAATCCGAGGGGGGACTCTACAATTTATCGCTGGTGGTCGGACAAGGGACTTTACAGGATTGGACACTTTCTTGCCCCATCGGGACTGATCTCGTTAGCACATTGTGTGGGGACCTTAGGAATGCCGGATACAGAAAAAGATAGATTTTCCCGAATATCTCAATTTATTAACTCAATCTGGAAAAATAAGCCAAATCCCCCTGACTTTACTCCTTATGAGAAATGGTGCATCAATTTTACAGAACAAAGAGGTGGCATTTCCATTGTATACAATTCATTATCAGAACCTACATCCAAATCTTCCTACATGGAGGCGTGGGAGAGGGATCTACAGATGTCATGGACCATGGAGAGGTGGCATGAGGTAGGGTTGAGGGCTTCTAGGGGTCTCATCAACATCTCTCTAATAGAAGCTAACCTCAAAGTATTTATGCGGTGGTATTTGGTTCCTTGCAAGCTAGCTGCAATGTTCCCAACCACTTCTCCATTGTGTTTCCGAAATTGCCTAGCCCAGGGTTCTATGTTGCATACCTGGTGGGAATGCCCTAAAATCAGGGGATTTTGGAACAAAGTGTTCTCTCTCATTAGGAAGGTGACCGGGATACCGGTGGACAAATCTCCACAAATAGCGTTATTGGGGGTTAATGTCCCACAGGCCACCAAATACACTCAAAAATTGATAGCCTTCTTGCTCACTGGTGCTAGGATCACACTGGCTGGGGCGTGGAAACAACCTTCTGTATCATTCCAGAAGACCAAAAGGAAAATCTCTTGGATCATGCACCAGGAGAAAATGGTCAGTACAATACTCAATTCTTCCAAATCTTTCGAGGCAGTATGGGAACCCTGGGCTAGATATATAGGCATCTCTTTGTTATAAGGATAAGGGAAGGTGGGGGATATCCATCCTTTTTGGATTGCTGTTATTTTTGATATTGGGACGTATAGAGCGAATCATATAGTCCGTAGCTGGCGACACTAATCTATGTTTTCTTTCTTTCTGGTCTTCCTCTGTCTCTCTGTTTCTTTTCTTACCCTCTTTCTCTTCCTTTTCCTTTACATATCTCCATAAATATATTAAGGTATGATAGGCAGTTGCATCTTGAAAAGACTACAGTAGAGAACTTTATCTTCTCTCTTCTTTGTTTATGTTTATGTGTTATAGTGAGCACTGGAGATTACTGCTTGTTAAGTAAGCTCTCGTCAGGAGTCTCATGCTTTTACTAAAATATGGAAATAGGCTAGGTTAATCCCTACGTTGGGATGGGCCCATGGTCTCGGAAATTTCTGTTATTCCGGGATAGGGGGTCCATTCTTACCCTAGTTAGGCACACATTGCGAGCTGAACGCATTCACTGGTTCTTAGGCACAGTATGAACCCATTGGGGGTGCCGGGAATGCAGTCAGTACCAGGTGCCATTTTATTCCTTTTTTTTTTTTGATCGCATTCTTATTCTCGTTTTCTCCCTTTTGAAGACTTTAGTCTCAAAGTGGTGAAATTATCCTATTACATGTATATGTGATGTCCTTGCACTAAACTCCTTCTGACAATATTGTTACCTTAGCCTCTGTACTGTATGTATACCTTTTAGCCCCAGGTTGTGCTGGAGGCTCATGCTATGTACTGTACTGCCTTTCAATAAACTGATTTGAAATTCAAAAAAAAAAAAAAAAAAAAAAAATAAAAAAAAAATAAAACACTGAATGAATGTCTACAAATGCCCAGTCCAGTATCGAGTATACTGGGTATGCAATACTCATGGATAGATACCTTAAAGGGGTTGTAAAGGAAAATTTTTTTTTTCATAATAAGCATCCTTTACCTGCAGACATTCCTCTTTTCACTTCCTCATTGTTCATTTTTGCTCAGAAGTTGCTCTATTTCTTCTCTGTTCACTTCCTGCTTGTCTGATTATTACTCACCCCCGTGAAGGGAGGCTTTAATGCGGTGGTCAGTGACGTGCTCGCCCACTCCTGGGAACTACATTTGTGCGGCAGGACGCTCTCTACGTGTTAGAGACTTCAAGGAGGTGTGAATTACTGGGTGTGCCGCAATACATACTGGGAAATGTAGTTCTTACATGAACGAGCGCCGCAAACCAGGAAGTGAATGAGAGAACAGAAACTAGAATGCCAGAGGTGATATGGATGAAGGAATTTAATAGGTATTTACTCGTTTTTTAACAGAATCATTACACTATTCTGTCTGTCTACCTTGCAGACATTAATTTTAGACAAAAAATTGTTTTCCTTTAAATGACAAGAGGTGAAAACAAAGCATTTACCTTCCATCTCAATTTCTGAGCCTGTCTCACTAAAACACTTCCATCGCTCCTTAGCCCTAGATAGGAAAATGTCATAAAGCTCTGAAAGCATAAAACAGATTGCCATTAGTGTAAAGGGCAATAACAAATTACCTGTACAGATGTACACATGCATCAAATTTCAGATTTATACAGCAGTTCATAGCACAGATGAAGAGGTTTCGCTCACCCGGAGTAATATTCAGCTCATTTCCTACAGCCAGACTCCATACTTTTCCTCGTACACTAGGAGGTAAGCCTTGCCACCAGAGGTCTCGCACTCTTCTTGTATTCCGCCTGAACATAAAAAGAAGACTTAATACAACTGATTCACGGCCATCCCCCAGTGCAGTTGTAGGACATATGTTGTGCTAAAAATCTTAGAAATATGTTTATGTTGTATTTAATTCCTATAAACAGCATCACATCAAGCGGTTTCCTGTCCTATATAAGTACCAGTGAAAAATTAATTAAATCTGGCATAATGAAAAAGGACACCTTCCATGAAAAGTATTATAAATAGACTATACGTCTTTGTAAAGTAATCAAAATGTGTACCAATGTTTCAATATCTTCACTTCCTGGCGTTTTCTTTTTGCTATAAAATCTTTAGCCTCCTTTTGCTTAAAAACAAAACCACACAAAACAGGATTCTTGTTACTCAGCGTAAAATAACTTTCTCTGAGTTCATCAAAGGACACAGCTCTTCCGATTCTTGACCCTAGGGCTTATAGTACTACCTACAGGGGGGTATAGTACCACCTACAGGGGGGTAGGACACTAGGCAGAAAAAGAACGCCGCCTATGGTCAAGTCCTAGCTGATATAAACCCCCTCTCTGCTAAAGGCAAGCCAGTTGGTCACAAAGCAGTGTAAGTATAAACTCCCCCCTCAAAAAAAGGGGTGGGTGCTATGTCCGTCAATGAACTCAGAGTAAGGAATTTTTACGGTACAGTCTTCTTGTACATTCATGGGATGTGCAAAACAAAAACAAGTATTCTTAAACAGCAGCTTCCAAAACCATGCGACCATATAAGCATCAGGAGATGCAAACACATCAAAGTGTGCTGTAATTTATTTTTTGTCTGAACCGTTTACAAAACAGTGTTTTTGATGGGTTGCAAAGTGTTTCCCAAAAGAAAGTTGGCTGTTTGGACTTCAAGCTAGCACTATGAACACACTTACATGGCATCCCAGTTTGGTAAGATGTCAGTGTTCCAGATCACCATGGCACTTGCAATATTTTCCTCTTGCTTGAACCTTTCTTTCATTTGTTTTTTCCTCCTCTGCGCCTCTTTTACCTCTGCAGAGAAAATAGAGCATAGTTCTTTACAGGTTGCGGACATTTTTTGTACTGAATGGTAATGCCTATAATTAATCTTTGATGTGTGTTTTGAAGGTTCAAGATCCAGAGTGTCATGAATATGCATCAAGTCTGTCTGCCTACCTGATCTCCATCTGTTCATTAGAGGCAGATCTTGTTCTGGTTTCCCTTCTTATCACTTCCTCTTCCTGTATGGCTCCACCCTAGTCCATCCCAGGAAGCCTATATTAACCTTTACTCTACAGGTCTGCAGTGCTGTTCAACAGTGTTCCTATGCTTACTTCCTGTCTGCAGTGTATTGCTAGTTCCTGGTTGCAGAGTGCTACGATCATCTTCCGTGTACCGTTTTGGCTTGTCCCCGACTTCCCTGTCTGCCTGTGCCCCTGACTATTTGCATGTTCCACGGTTATCCTTGTCTGCCTGTTGCCCTGACCTCGGCCTGTCCATCACCACTGTTTGTCCTGCTGGCTGCCTCCCCCTTCTCCCTGCGGAGTGTGACTTGAGGAATCCCGGGAACGCGACCTGGACCCAGTTGCGGCCAAGACCATCCCTACCACCAAGGGCTCTGGTGAATACAAAACTGGGTCTTAGACTCCGCGCCCTGGGTGATCTTGGGTTACGCTTCCTCCCTGCCAGCAGTAGTCGGCTATAGGGTTCACTTCCCTGTGGTGCATCCCTGACCCCTACAGGGTGCACTTGTCACCTGGCCACAGGTGACCTGACACAGAGTAATTCATTTTGTTCATTCTTCACTACTTCATTAGTGGTACAAGCATATTTCAGTTATGTATAATCTAGGGGAATCTGTGTGAAAACCTGTGTGTAATATTTAGGAGAGAAAAGCTTTGCCCTCTGCACGTACCCAATATTCATTCAACACGTCTAAATACTCAACTAACCATCCATATTCCCATTGCACACATTCCTAGAAAAAGCTCTAGACTAATGGGTGCTGCAGCAACAACCAGCTGGAGACTGGATCATACTTGTGATGTGGTCATACTTCGATAAAAAAACATTTGAAGATCCATGATATGCTGGCAAATAGCTACATTGTTAAAGGGGGCTTCCAGATTCTGATAAGCCCCCCCACCCGCAGACACCGACAACCACCGGCCAGGGTTGTCGGGAAGAGGCCCTTGTCCACATCAACATGGGGACAAGGTGCTTTGGGGTGGGGGGGCGCAGGGCCCCCCTGCCCTAAAGCACCCAGCCCCCCCCATGTTGAGGGCATGTAGCTTGGTATGGTTCAGGAGGGGGTCGTCCCCACCCCATTACCTGACCTGCCGGGCTGCGTGCTCGGGATAAGGGTCTGGCATGGATTTTGGAGGGGACCCCATGCCGTTTTCTGGCATGGGGTTTCCCCTTAAGATACATACAAGACCCTTCCAGTATGGTCTTGGAGGGGGAACTCTATGCACTTTTTCTTTAATTTGGCATGGGGTTCCACTTCAAGATCCTCAGAGCACAAGTCTCATGCCAAAGTCGGATCATTGTCTTAACTTCAATGATATTCAATGGGCTGAAGTATGATCAAAGTCGGACCAAAGTAGTGCATGAACCTTTTTCAAAGTCGGACCAGTTAAGACGGCTCTTATAGGAAACCATTGATTTATACACGTCATGCGACATTTGCTCCCAATGTCAGAGCGTTTGTTGTACCAGTGTGAACCCAGCCTGAGGAAAGGAATGCCGATAACCGACTTGTGCTTACATCGTGATCAGCTGTGATTGGACACAGCTGATCACGCAGCTACTCTTTACCTTGATCTATGATCAGCTTTGTCTGGAGGACACAGTGATCACAGAACGCGATGCCCATGCACAGCACGGGAGGACGTCCGAGAATTGTCCGGCCACGCTGTAGCCGTCATTCGGCTAGAACACGGCCGGCAAGTGGTTAAAGTGTAAGTTCACCTTTACAGAAAATCTGTAAGGTGAACTTGCACTGGGACCCCTCCCTATCCCCCCAATCCCGCTGTACTGTAGTCCCACAATTCCCCCCCACTGTCAGACACCGGTCCGATGATTTAAAATCCCTGTGGCTTAATCCCCTAATTGGTCAGCACCATCTAGCATGTCCGGTCAGCGCCGGAGGAGAGAAACCCAGGAGGATTTCAAATCCCCGGGCCAGTGAATCCCAGTGCCTGACAGCGGGGGAATCACAGGACTCCGGTACAGCAGGACTGGGGGGGGGGGGGTGATGATGACCTGTGTAAGGTAAATTTACCCTTTAAGGTAAAAAATACTTTCACTTTTCTATAATGCCTTTGCCTCTAGTGACCCCCTCTCCCACTAAACACTTACCTGACACCACTCTTGATCCAGCACTGTCCCCGCCGGCAGCCCTGCACCGCTTTCCTCTTGGTCTCAAAGGCTTTAAGAAAGAAGGCCCTGATGAGCTAAGCTGGAGTCTGCTGGTGTTCCCATGCTTGGTGCCATTTTCCCTGGCAATTTCGGGACTGACAATATGAGCTGGCTGAGTATTGCATTGCATTGAATTGTAAGATTGTGGATGCTTCCATTGAATTAGAAGCCTGTTATATGCATCATTATGTGATGTAATATGTAGTGATACATTAAGTGCCCAGGGTGTGCAAGGCAGCAATGAATACAGACTGGGGATTGAACAGAGAAAGGGAGCACATAACTAAAGCAGGAGGTGACATCTAGTGTATGGCAGCAGTGATGCAGAGAGGGGGAGCACACAGCTGGATGAGACTAAATGTGGCAGGTGGTAAAAATATAGCATTGGATAGAGTAAATGTGGCAGGTGGTGAAAACATAGCATTATGTTATGAGATGTCATCTCCTGATCCAGCCACAGAATCCCATTCTCTTGATGCCACCCTCTGAGTTCACAGGAGCCACAACTACAGAGGAGGCTTCAGGCATCAATGCGCACTGTCGGTGCATACTGAAAACATTGGATGGATATACACCCATCACAATATTGATTTGCAGAGTTACACCATTTGAGAAACCCTGTGTTATGGACTTGCTGTGCAGTGGAAGGAAGAATACTGTTAATTACTGCACCGTTCCCCCTAGATCCTCCTCTTCTGTCTGTCCCAGGCTCGTTTGTGATATCACCTGGAATGGACAAGAGGAGAGCTAGCAGGGATCAAGGCATCTTCTGTAAGCTGTAGATCTGAACATTTTTTTCAGGGGTTTGCCGAGATCTTAACTTTTTCTCAAGGGTTCCTCAAAAGGTAAAAATTTTGAGAAACACTGCATTAAATACTACAGCAGTGGGCACTATTATTTGTGGTCTCCATTTTTTACACGCTTGCTTGCGTGGTCCCTGGAAGTGATATTAACCCCTTTGGCTGTCATCATGTTTCATACACTATTAATACTGAAGAAAATAGTCAACCCTTTCCTATATAAAAGCGTTGTTAGACCTCTTTTTTCTACTGTTGATTTAGATGTCAAAAGGCACACACTTTTACATTGGATTGATATGTTATAGTGCGCTCATAGCAAGCAGCAGTATACCTAAAAACTTTTGCAGTTCTTGTTTGGCACTGAGCGATGTGGATTAAAGGTCAACTAGTCCCTAAACAAAAATTACATATATTATAGCGTACCTGCCCTTAGATGTGGTGGCTGCATTATTTTTTATAGGCTAAAAACATATTCAGCAAGTACAGAAAATACCCATTCATCTTGCCAGAACTGCAGTGTCCTTGCTACTTCACGTAAGCTGAAAATAAATTACAAACAGCCTTCTCTTTCTTGTGTAAACTACTAGTCCCATCAATCCACCATGTAATGGAGGCGAACTAAGGTAGACAATGTGACAACCATGGCAGCCTCCAAGGAATAAATATATCCATGAAGAGACAGGATGTGTGAATTTTACAACTGACTGGTTAAAATAAAGTGAAAAAAAAAATGAAGAAAAAAAACAAATGCAACCACATCTATAAAAAAAATGTTTTTGGGGTTTAGATATGCTTTAACTATGTAAAGCCAAGAAACTTTTGCAGTTTTGGATAGAGTGGTGATGGTTTAGAAGCACTGTCAGGTTTAATTTCTCTGCTCCTTTTAGACAGGTTTTTATTGTGGTTTGTGTCCACAGTGAAGAGAAGAATTCCATTTGTCCAGATGCCTGTTACTAGGGCTTAAAAGCAGGGGTGCTCAACCCGTGGTCAGCTAAGCCCTCTGATGTTGCCAGTGACCTCATACCAGGGGAGTGCATGTACATGTTCTGGGATGGTAGGTTGGCACACCCATATAGCGATCGTGTTGCCAACCCGCCATCCCAGAGTGCATGGTGCAGGCAGCGGAGGAAACAGGAGCCACATAAGTTGATGCTTTTGTCCCAGATGGCGTGCCTGGGACCTATCTAGCAGCCTAGAGAGCGATGCCAGCAGAAGCTGGAAGAGAAAAAGGGTCAGTGTATTAATCGCATACACTACACTTTTGCAATGGGAATATTAGCACTTATAAAAAGGGTTGTTAGGCCACTTTTACACTGATCCGCAGGTAACGCACAGTGTACCTTCGGCTTTACTGAGCCATAGACTTCTATTATATCCTGTGGGTTTGGTGTGCTTTCAGAAAGTGCACAACACTCACAAGATCTAATAGACGTCCATGGCTCAGTGAAGCTATCCGTCAGGAAAGCTGCAGGTGCGGTGCAGGTAAACCGCATGGCATGAGTGTGAAAGTAGCCTTATTAGGGGCTCAGGACAGTAAGAGCTCATTTACATTTGTGGATTGGCGGGTGGCAAAACCCCATAGTGGTCTACGATTGGGTATCAAATTACTAAGTGGTCCTCAAGAGGTTGAGCACCCCTGGCTAAATGAAGGGGGGGGGGGGATACATGGGGATATTTGTCACAATAACATCTAAGTGATGGTTTCCACTCCCTTTTGTGACTAAAATACCTTTCTCCAATGTGCACAATATGTATACAGAATCTTTATTGGGCTTTGTATATTTGTTTATAGATTAAGGTGATTGTAAATTCACATCTATGAATTACTTTGATTCTCTATGTTTTAGGTCCCTGTTCAGTACAGTGTGTGTGTGTGTTTTCCTAAAATTATAATGCTAAATACCTTCTTTACAGAGCTCTGTGCAGACACGTGACCTCCCTCTGCTTCCATTCCCAAGTGAATACAGTGGGAGGGGCTGAGATTTCCCTGTGATGAATGCAGGTCACATGTCTGCACAGCAGGGCACTGGAAAGAAGGTATATAGCGTTATAATTTTAGGAAAACACACACACACGCTGTACTGAACAGGGACCTAAAACAGAATCGAATTAATTAATACAGGTTTCTTTACTTGACAAGCACTGGAGAAGAGCAAGGAATAGAATTACATGAGAGGAGAGGGAAGAGGATCAGCTCTCAGACTACTGAACTGACATGGAGAGAAGGAGGGGGAGATGCAGAGACACGGAGGAGATAGCTGGATGACAAAGGCACATAAACTGATCATGCTATCAGTTCAGTAGCCATGATAAAACGTGGCCAGTTTAAGTAGTGGGAAGACAGGAACAGGCAGGATCAGCTAGGTATTGTACAGCATAGAAAGGGAGAACGGACATGGTAAAAAGCACTGTGCTATATTTCACTGTGCTATATTTCATGCCTTAAAAGGGACAGGAGCGTTTTTTTATGGAGTTACGTCTGCTTTAAGTTCTGCTCTTTTGCGCCTAATCTTGGGGGGAGAATATGATGCAAAACCACAAGAACAGGTGGAATTGTGTCTTTTTTCAACCTATGTAATCCACATAACCCAACAACATAAAATATGGTATTTTTTAAGGATATAGTAATGTATCGTTTTTTTAATAAATGAGATGCAAACAGAACCAACATGCACTTGCTTATTTTATTTTAATTTTTTTATTATTTCTATTCTGAGCTTCCTTCTCAAACTGTGACTCGGCTGCTCTGTCAGAATACCATTATGTTGGTGCCTTCTGTGCCTGCTGGGACCTATGGAGTCCCACAGAAGTCTCATCTATGTGAACTAATGTTTAAAGTGGATGTAAACCCAAAATATGAGGTGATCCACAGGTCATTGTATATTACCAGGATGTGTTATGTGGGGGAGGGGTGGATTTCTCACTTTTTATACTGTGGATCACCTCATATTATGATAAACATAACATAACATATGATAAACATGTCCAAGCTAGATATGTAAATAACCTGTCACTCAAAGCAAGGAGAGAGGAATGGACTTTGTATTTAGACAGGTTTTATCTGGAAGTCTGTTAATTTTCACTGAACAATTAAAGAGGATTGTTCAGAGCTGGATTAACTCTGTGTGGCGAGACTGGGCACAGATGATAGGAAATCTTATACCCTACATTGTGACACAAAAAAAAAAAGCCTTAAAAAACATATCTTCTTATCTTTCTTTAGCATACAAGGCCAATAATACACCGATTGCTCAAAGTAATCCAACACTGCTTTTATATAGTAGCAAAGACAATTATATTGACATATATTTGACTAAGGATACTAAGGAAATTTCCCCCCCAAAAAATCAAAATGTCGGCCAGAATTTCCTATATATTTATATATATGCGCGAGAACGTCCATGCGCATGCGCGAGTATGGCCGCAAATTTGTCACCCCGGAAGTGGTGATTGTTTGGGCCTTCCTGCTTCCTGATCACCAGGTTAGTACGGACGTGCCTTGCATGTGTCATCACTGGCTTTTAGATGTATTTTAATCAGTTAATTTACTGGCACAATCGCACTGGGCATGTGCGGGAGGGAGTGACTGATGCTCATAATTATGCACAGCTGCTAGTGCCGCTATGCCGGCCTATCATGGGCCTGTATGGCTTAGGTTTACTTGTATTTATATGGGCGTGCTTGTATCTTTGGCCATGCCTCTGATGATATCCACATAGGATGAAACATGTTAGGCTGGCCGAAACAAGTAAGCTATGAGCCACAGAATTTTTATATGTTTTGATGCCTGTTACCTGTCTGCTTTTGTAAGTACCATACAATAAATTGCTTGCTGCTTTTACCTACGGGCTTCACTATTGCCGTTTCCTCTCTGCATTTTTGGTCATACACCTGTTGATGAACGCAATGTACACCTTTGGATCCCTGTGATTTTCGGGATGATATTTCACCATTGATGCTGCCTGTGGACAACCGTTTTTCACCAATACATCCTGTTGAAAGTGCGACTGCCACTGACCCACACGTTATTTGATTTCATGCCCATAATGATGTTGCTCTGGTAAGCAATTGTTTGCACGGTGGTGTGTTGTGTTTTCCTTGTCTGTACTCTGAAGCTTCGGTGGAGGTCCTCTATTTTCAACTTCATTGATGAATATATCTATTTGGACTTTATTTTTTTCACATTATTATTTAAATTTTTTTTTATTTCACTAGAGCGCTGCACTATTGGAATATATATATATATATATATATATATATATATATTATATATATATATATATATATATATATATATATATATATATATATATATTTTTTTTTTTTTTTTTCCAGCTCAGTGAAGAAAGCCAGTGTGGGCAGATCATGCTCTCTCTGAAGTATAAATCAAGTCATTTAATCAAAATAAATATCAGTTTAGTAATTGTTCCTCAGAGTGACACCGAAAATTGAAACGTCTGAATATTTAAAATTTCAGTCTTTTCACTGTTCCCCGTGATAACTTTTCTTTAAACTCTCTCTCTGCCAGATGTACTACTGCTGGGCACAAATGATGAACTATATAAAGTGGGAAATTGCTCTCAGCAGCGATTCTCTATGAAAAGCCACATGGGGTTTAAGGGATTTATATTACTTTCAATTGAGGCTTCATCTGCGGGCTGTAAACCACATCTAACCAATAAATGTTTACTCATCCTGAATTTTAGTACCACCTATATTTCTTCTTTCTAATCTCTCATTTTATGTCGGCGCAACAGTGTTTAAAGAGCACAATTCAAAGTTTGCACACTAAAAAAAAAAAATATATAAAAACGTACATACATTTAAAATACTATATACAATACCAGTGCAGGCCAAGGGGGCATATACCAAGGGGTAGGGCACACAATCGCATCAAGCATCTGTTAAAAATACTGGCAAACTTAAAGCTCAACTTAGGACAGAAGAAAACAAAAAAATTACCCTACAGTTTGGGGCCCACATTGCAATGGCTTTTTAACATTTTTGTCTAGGGGTATCACCATTGTTGGGGTTGTTGCGACTTTAAGAGGGATGAAAAAATGAGGCAATTTTGAGTACTCAGGATTAACCCAACTCATTAGGGTAGGAACAGCCAGCAGGTTGAGGAGGTGTTGTGTGGAACTGCACACACTGTGAGAGGGCTGCAGGCTTTTTGTTTTGCTTAGATGCTGCTGTGACCTTTTCTAGACCAATGGAACAGGTGAGGGCTTTAAACTATACTGTGGGACAAGTGTATGCTGCCAGCGAGCCAAAGGTTTATTTTGTTCCAGAGGTA
Organism: Rana temporaria; assembly: GCF_905171775.1. Taxonomy (NCBI): domain Eukaryota; kingdom Metazoa; phylum Chordata; class Amphibia; order Anura; family Ranidae; genus Rana; species Rana temporaria. Next base: position 85,738,811 of record NC_053496.1, on the reverse strand, counting down.
TGGACTGTTTTGATGGTTTATGCTGAAGATCAGCGGTTTTCTTTTCCCTTTGTAAGGCAAAGACTGACTGATTTACCAAGATGCGGCTGGCTACTGATCCAGAGGCCCAAATATCACAGTATTTTGGAACACAGTTCTGAACACCAATGTAATGTTGGGTCATGGCAAAAATACAACTACCATAGGGGTTACAGACTTGAAGTGTTCCATTAAGTGCTGTTCTGCTATAACAGTTACAGTGATGACAGGGTAAAAGTGTAAATCCAGAATCTATATTTCAGCACTGTATACAATCATGTCTAAAAGACATGTTGAGCATGTCAAAAGGTTTCTCACCTATAGATCCAGTAACAGCACCTAGGAACTGGCCGACTTTTTGGTACCTGTGCACAGCAGTCTGATCTACATAAGCTGATCTAATGACTGGCCTCAAATGGACATGCTGGAACCAGCATTCGATCAGTGCTCGCAAGCCATGGCTGTAAGTCCCCCAGCAAATCCCCTAGACAGAATACAAGGTCTCAGCTGGTTGAACAAAAAACTGATTCAGCTATGGGCTGCTAAACTCCACCCTCTGGACCCTGTTACACCTGCTATAACATGGTGTAAATGGGAACACGTACTTGTATGTCCTTTCACACAGGACGCTCGTGCTCCCTTGAGTGCACAGCAACGCGATCTGTGACGGCTCAGATCAGTGTAATTGGTCTTGTACCATGTGATCACTGTGATCAATCACAACAATCATATTAGTTAACAAAGAATACATTCATTGATGAAAGCAGCCCATGTTACTGCTGTGATTAGTCAAAGGGATCACTTGGTACAGGGCCAATGAAATTTGCCTGTACCATGCGACACTGTGTAATCACAGCATTACAGTAGTAAACTATAGACTGCATTTATGAATGAATGCAACCTTTGAGGAACCTCAGTTAAATGACTGATGGTAAATCAGGAAGGGGGGGGGGGGAATACTTTTTCACAGCACTGTATGATAAAAAGGAAAATAAATAGTGAGAATGGGAAAACTTTCCTGCATGAGATCTCTCTTAATACAAGAAAGGATTTTGCCCGCTTTGGAAACCGCAGCTTGGCATTGCATGCTATTATTGAGCTTGTGATCTACCAAAACCCCCAGATCCTGCTCCACTACGGATCCCCCCAGTTGTACTCCCCCTAGTATGTATGATCACCAGTTGTACTCCCCCTAGTATGTCTGATCATTTCTAAAAGATATTAAAAAGTAAAAAGGTCCCAACATTGGGGTACACCACTGATAACCTTAGACCATTCAGAGTAAGAATCATTAACCACTACTCTCTGAATTCTGTCTTTTAGCCAGTTTTCTATCCACTTACACATCAATATTTCAAATCCTGTAGACTTTAACTTACACATGAGCCGTGTGTGGGAAACTGGGAAACTGTATCGAACGCTTTAAAAAAATCCAAGTATACCACGTCCACTTTCATGAATCCATTCTGTCTGTTGCTTAAAAAATGTTTTTCCAGCAAGAACTCATCTATGTGGTCTTTTATTAATCTCTCCAGTATCTTCCTAACTATAGAAGTTAAACTAACAGGTCTATAGGTACTTGGTAAAGACTTTGTTCCTTTTAACCAGTTCCCTACCGCCATATAGTAAAATGACGGCGGTAAGAACCCTCCCTCCCTCCAGGCGGACGTCATATGGCGTCTTTTCTTCCTGGCATTGTGGAAAGCACACTCGCTGCATCACTTTGGTCCCGATGCGCGTGCCCGGCGGCCGCGATGGCTGCCCGGGCACCCGCGACTGCTCTTCACAGAGCAGGGACGTGGATCTGTGTGTGTAAACACACAGATCCACATCCTGTCTGGGGAGAGGAGAACTGATTGTATGTTCCTTGTATATAGGAACAATGATCGGTCACCTCCTCTCATCAGTCCCCTCCCCCTACAGTTAGAATCACTCCCTAGTACACACAATTAACCCCTTGATCTCCCCCTAGCGTTAATCCCTTCCCTGCCAGTCACATTTATACAGTAATTTATGCATTTTTATAGCACTGATCTCTGTATAAATGTGAATGGTCCCAAAATAGTGTCCGATATGTCTGCTGCAATGTCACAGTCACAATAAAAAACATTTATAATAAAAATGCCATAAATCTATCCCCTATTTTGTAGATGCTATAACTTTTGCACAAACCAATCAATATACGCTTATTGCATTTTTTTTTTAACCAAAAATATGTAGAAGAATATATACTGGCCTAAAAAGAGGAAAAAAATCATAAAAAAAAAAAAAGAAGTAAAAAATAGTGTCTTTTTCAAAATTGTCATTCTTTGTTTATAGCGCAAAAAATAAACACAGAGGTGATCAAATACCACCAAAAGAAAGCTCTATTTGTGGGGAAAAAATGATCAAAAATGTAAATGGGCCTGGGCAGGAAGGGGATGAAAAACCAGTTAGACCGTATTTCCAGGAACCTTCCAAAACAGCTACTTGAGAGATGATTGGCTCCACCCTCTACATGAAACACAAATCAGATACAATTTAAAAGGCCCCTCCCTTTCCTCAGTTGTTTTCAACCTTTTTTGTGCAAAGGCACACTTTTTTCATGAAAAAAATCACGAGGCACACCACCATTAGAAAATGTGCTGCGTCCGCGATAAGAGCCGCTCGGAACGCTTTCATGAGAAAGCCAGCCACTGTCTGTAAAAAAAAAACAATACCAAGGTTATGGCTGATATCTTCAGCCATAACCCCAGGCAAACAATTTAAAATCTGTAATTTTGTGCTCTTGTGGAAAAAAAAACCTACCTAACACTTGTTACACTTTTACATTGACTCATTCCATTGCAGACATGGTGATTTAATATTTTTTTTATATATTATAGATGGGTTATGTGGGTTATTATTGATAATGATAACTGTATACTTCAATACTGCAGTTTGGCCGCAGCACAGGTGTAGCGGTTTTCATGTGGTTTCTCATAAACTTCTATTATGTCTATTAATTTTTGGTACATTTTCTGAAAGCACACCAAAAATGAGGGACATAATATAAGTCTGAGAAACCACATGAAAACCGCAGGTACATTGCGCTACACCTGCACTGCGGCCAAACTGCAGTATTGAAGTATAGTTATCATTATTAATAATAACCCACATAGCCCATGTAAATATATTACATTTAAAATAAATCACCATGCCTGCAATGAAGTGAGTCACTGTGAAAGTGCCAAGTGTTATGTATTTTTTTTTTTTTTTAATACACACCATGCCTGCAATAAAACTATTCACATTCACATTCAAAGTGACAGGTACAAATACTTTCACCTCTATTTCGCTCTCGTTCTTCTTCCCCCTCAGGGAAAAGTGCGCCAGGCAGAGTCTGATCCCAGAACCCGCGGCTCTCACGTCACACGTAACAGTGCGTGCGCCCGACCCTCCCATAGCAACCGATGACGTATTCGGTTGGCAAGACGCGGTCGGGAGGCGATTAATAACAAAGTGCCCAGCAGTAGCTGTTACATCAGATAGCAGCCATAGCTGCCTATATTGGGGGTCATTTTGCTACGGCACACCAGTGGGCATCATGGGAAACAATGGTTTAGAAGATCAAGTAAAACTCCAAAGTGCACTCAGCAGAGGAAAAAACATAAAAACATAACAAAACACCACCACCAGGTGAAAGTAGACACTGTCCTGGAAATACCAATACCCGTAAGTCTAACGGGGGTGTTCCCCCCCCTCACCTTCCAGGACAGCTACTTGAGAGAATAAGCAAGATACTATACCTTAGGGAGGGATAACAGTCTGAAGCACTTTACTACCAAAGGAGAGGTCCTGGCTGGAAAGCATCTGAACTCTATGTTTGACAAATGCATGAGAGGGAGGACCAGATGGCAGCTTTAGGAATTTCTTCCCATGATGCCCCCGTGGATCTCGTAGAATGAGCCCCAATTCTAGAAGGAGGGATACAACCCGATGCTTTGTAAGCTTCACAAATAGCTTCCCTAATCCATCTAGCAATAGAGCTTTTAGATGCTTTGGACCCCTTCTTGGGGCCACTGAACAATACTAACAGCTGGGAGGAACTCCTAAACCCACTGGATTTCTCTGGGTAAAGCAGAAGACACCTCTTTACGTCTAAGCCTTTCCTCCTCCGCATTCTTGGGAGAGGTACAGAAACTAGGCAGGACTACCTCCTGGTACCTATGAAAGTTTGAAGATACTTTGGACAAATAGAAAGGGTCAGGCCTAATCACTACCCTGTCCTCTAGAATCCTCAGGAAGAGGTCTTAACAGGAAAGGGACTGCAGATCAGAAATCCTTTTCCCTGACACAATAGCCAAAAGGAAGGAAATCTTCTAGGAAATTAATTTCAGGGAAGGTTCATGCAAAGGCTCAAAAGGAGCCCTTGTTAGAGCATTTAACACAAATGACAGATCCCATGGAGGCACATGTTTGACGACCCTGGGAGCATGTCTAGATCTGGCTGAAAGGAACCTCCTGACTAAAGGATCTTCCACTAGTCTCTTGTCTGAAAACACAGACAGGGCCGCAACCTGAACCCCAAGGGTGCTGAGAGATAGACCTTTCTCTACTCCTTTGTACAAAAAATCCAATATACAGGGAGTGGAAAAAGAATCTAAACCGGATTTTCTTTGCCAGGAAATAAAAGTTTTCCAAACTTTCCCATAGATTCTCCTTGTGACTAACTTGCGGCTGTCCAGGATAGTATGAATAACTTTCTCTGAACACCGTCTTAACTGTAAGATGTGCCGATCAGCCTCTGGCCGTCAAATGGAAGGTCTAAGGGCTTGGGTGCAACACTGGTCCCTGATGGAGTGGATCCTTCCGATCTGGTAGAGGCCAGGGAAGATCCACAGAGGGTCTTCAGAGAGGAAACCCAACTCCTTCTGGGCCACCAGGGGGCAATCAGAACCACTTCTGCCCGATCCTGAATAATTTTCCGAACTACTAGAGGTAAGAGGTGAAAAGGATGGAATGCGTAGGTCAGAGCAAAAGCCCAACGGGAAGTAGAGAGCATCCGTCCAAGGACCCTGACTCTCTAGTGAGAAAAATGCCGGAAGCTTTCTCTTGAGACTGGAGGCAAAAAGATCCACTGCAGGAAGACCCCATCTTGGCATAATCTCCCGAAACGTGCCTTGATGTAGCTCCCAACAGCTGGAACTGACACTCACTCTGCTCAGACAGTCCGCCAGCGTATTCTCTGAACCTCTGATGTGGACTGCCCTGAGGTGACATTGATTTCTGCCCAGGACAGAATCTGCTGTGACAGCGTTAGAAGCGACTCCGAACGAGTGCCCCCTTGCTTGTTTCAGGTACGCCACCGTAGTGGCATTGTCTGAGAAAACCAATAGGTCTCTTAAACAAACCCTCTCTTGCAGAGTCCAGAGAGCTTTCCCTACAGCTAGTAGTTCCTTGAAATTTGAGGAGCGGCCTGCCTCCTCTGGCAACCAGGCTCCCTGGGCCTGAGAGTCAGCCCTGAGAGTGCGCACCCCAGCCCCACAGACTGGGGTCTGTAGTAACTGGGCCCAGGGCACCCCTGGGATGGCTGCAGTTATTAATCCCAATAACTGCATGATCCGCTGAAGAGAGGCCTGTGGGAGCAATTTAAAGGCATGCACGGAGAGAAGGAGTTTCAAAATGTTGTGCTGCCGAGAGACCGAAAGGAAGGGCATTGAACTGCCAATGACTCGGCCCATTGTCCATGAGAATCTCAAATCTGAGGAACCTTCGGTGGCCCTCTATTTCCCCACACGGAATTCCAACCTGTAACCCCTTTCCAATGTTTGAAGAATAAAGGAATTGTCGGAAATTTCTGCCCATTCTTTGACGAAATAGGACAACCTTCCCCCTACCCCTATCCTGGCATCACTATGGATTTTTGGAAGGGGCTGAAGGAGCAAAGAGTCCCCTTCTTTTGCTTATCTTTGTTAAAAGACAACTTTTTCTTCGCCTGTCGGTTCTAAAATTAACCTTGTTCTGGAAACCGCAAAAAAGGCTTCTTATTCTGTGGCTTATTCCTTTGAGAAGAAGGGAACCGTTTACTCTTCTCATAGGAATGAGCTAGGACCTCCACCAAGGTGGAATAGAATAAGAGCGTGCCTTCAAAAGGGGATGACGCAGGAGGTCCCCCTCCCAAGATTTAAGCCAGATCGCTCGCCTGGCTGAATTAATGAGAGCAGAAGACATAGCTGCAGCTTTCACAGAGACTGCAGCTGCACCAGCCAAGAAAGCCACTGATTTGGCAATGAGTGGGAGAGACGTCCTAACCTCCTCTTTGGGGGTGTCGGATGAAAGGAGATCATCCAGACGCTGAACCCATACATCCAAATTCCTAGCCACACAGGTGGATGCTATAGCTGGACCCAAGGATAAAGCTGAAGCATCCCAGGACTTAAGCAGCAAGGAGTCTGCCTTCCTGTCCATTTGCTCTTTTAGGACCCCCGAGTCTTCAAAGGACAGGTCTGACCTTTTATAAACCTGCAACATGGGGGCATCTCTTAACATGGCGCCGGAAAGTGCATCACGTCACTTCCGGTTCCATCTTGCCCTGTCACCGGAAGTGCTCCGACACTATTTTGGTACACATCGGTGAAGCCGAGGAGGACAAGGCTTCCACAAGGCAGAGCTGGGGGAAAAAAACCTGAAGGAAGCTGCCACCACTTACACCAGGTAAGCAAGTACCTCCAAAATAGGAAACCCTTCTGGCAGAAAATATTGGGACTAACCAACCCAGGACTTGGCCACAACCAGTACTGGATGATGCCAGAGAAGGGGGGTCCGCCAACCACAGTTACCAGACCTAGGAAAAACAAAAAACGTGTCGGTGCTGCTGGAGGGTCTGGAAACACAAAACAACTGAGGGTCAGAGGAAAGGGAGGGGCCTTTTGAATTGTATCCGAATTGTGTTTCCTGTAGAGGGTGGAGCCAATCATCTCTCAAGTAGCTGTCCTGGAAGGTGAGGGGGGAAATGCCCTGTACTGAAGTGGTAAAATATAGGCACCACATTGGCCCTGCGCCAATCCAGTGGTACTGTTCCTGTCATTAATGAGTGCCTTAAAATGTGATACAATGGCTTTGACATTTCAGAGATCAATTCTTTTAGGATCCGTGGGTGGATGCCATCTGGTCCAGGTGCTTTATCCACCTTTATTCTGTCTAAATATTTCTGGACTATATTGAGCCATTGGGGATTATTTGGGGCTGTGTCACTACCACCCCCATTATGGACATGAGCTCCCCCATGCTCCTTTGTGTACACAGAGCTGAAGAAAGTATTTAATAAATGAGCCTTCTTTGTCCCTAGTCACCCACTCTAGTTCATTTTGTAAAGGGCCTACGTGCTCAGACCTGGCCTTAATATATTTGACGATTTTTTTAGGGGTTTGTTCTACCATCTTTTGCAATCGGTCGTTCGTTTTGAGTTTTTGCATCCTTGATTTCCTTTTTACATATTCTGTTATATTCTTTGTAACATTTAAATGACATTAGTGTTCCTTCATTTTTATATTTTTTAAAGGCTCTTTTCTTATAGTTTAAAGCTTTTTTTAACTTTGGCCGTGAGCCACATAGGTTTTATTTTTAGCCTTTTAAACTTATTGCCCATGGGAATATACTTTGCAGTGAGTTCACAAACAGTCTCTTTGAAGAATTCTCGTGTCTGTTCTGTGCTCATTGATGCCAATATTCTCTCCCAGTCTAATGCCGCGTACACACAATCATTTCTTGGCATGAAAAAAACGTTGTTTTTAAAAAATGTCATTTAAAATGATCGTGTGTGGGAATCACATTTTTCGGGTTCTGAAAAACTACAATTTTTTTTTTCGAACATGCTGCATTTTTTAACGACGTTTTAAACAATGTCGTTTTTCGGGTTGTAAAAAAGGATTGTGTGTGGGCTAAAACGACGTCTAAAAATCATCTTTTATTAACACGAAATCAGCAAAAGCAGCCCCAAGGGTGGCATCAACCGCATGGAACTGCCCCTTTATAGTGCCGTTGTACATGTTGTACATCACAGCGCTTTGCTAGAGCATTTTTTAAAAATGATGGTGTGTGGGCAACATCGTTTTAATGATGAAGTTGGAAAAACTTTGTTTTTTTATGCCGAAAAATGATCGTGTGTATGCGGCATAAGTCCTGGAGAGCAGCCCTCATCCTTGAAAAATTTGCTCTCTTGAAATTAAGTGTTTTTACCTTTCCCGTTTGTGATTTTTGCTTACAGCCAACATCAAATACAATCATGTCATGGTCAGTGCTACACAGGTGTTCCTTTATCTGAACATTAGTAATAAGCTCTGCATGGTTGGGTGGGGATTACCAGGTCTAACATAACCTCATTCCTATATGGGGCCTCAATAAACTGGACCATAAAATTGTCCTGTAATAGGTTTATACATTTTTGCCCTTTAACGGTCCCAGCAGTGCCATTACTCCAGTCAATTTCTGGGTAGTTAAAAAAATCACCATTTATTATCACTGTCCCAGCCCTTTCCATCTGTGCAAGGAGCCAAGTCACCACCTCCTCATTAACATTTGGTGGTCTATAACAAACTCCAGTGATTAACTTTTAACTACGCACATCCGTATGCAGTTCCACCCATAACGCTTCAGACTCATCACACTCTTCACCCACCAGGTCCTCTTTCACACTCGCTTTGAGATCACTTCTCACATAGAGACAGACCCTCCACGTTTCCTTTTTATCCCGTCTTTCCGAAAGTGTGTATAGCCAGGAATATTAATAGCCCAGTCATGTGAGGAATGAACCCAAGTTTCAGCAAAATCGATTACATCATAGCTCTCCTGATGCACCAGAGCTTCCAACTCACCTATTTTGCTTGGCAGACTTCTGGTATTGGTGAACAAACACTTTAAATGCATTAATATATGTTGACCGGTCACATACTATCCTCTCGATTGCAACTAGGACTTGCTGCTATACTTAAAGGGGTTGTAAAGGAAACATTTTTTTTTCATAATAAGCATCCTTTACCTGCAGACATTCCTCTTTTCACTTCCTCATTGTTCGTTTTTGCTCAGAAGTCGCTCTATTTCTCTGTTCTGTTCACTAACTGCTTGTCTGATTGTTACTCACCACCGTGATGGGAGGCTTTACTGCGGTGGTCAGTAACATGCTCATCCTCTCCTGGGAACTACATCTGTGTGGCAGGACGCTCTCTACGTGTTAGAGACTTTAAGGAGGTGTGAATTACTGGGCGTGCCGCAATTCATACTGGGAAATGTAGTTCTTACATGAACAAACAATGAAAACCAGGAAGTGAATGAGAGAACAGAAACTAGAATTCTGGAGGTGATATAGATGAAGGAATTTAATAGATATTTACTAGTTTTTTAACAGAATCATTACTCTATCCTGTCTGTCTACCTTGCTGACATTAATTTTAGGCAAACATTTTTTTTCCTTTAGTGACCCTTTAACTTGAGTTTATGTGCTTTGGTTACCCTACCACTAATGCCCCTAATACTACCCTCTGGAATATGTTCCACACTGAGCATCTCCATCCCTGGACCACCCCTTCCGTCGCCTAGTTTAAAAACCCCTCTAACTTTTTGTCCATCTTCATTCCCAGCTGATCTACACCCTGCTCATTTAGGTGCAGTACGTCCCTTCTATAGTACTGGTTATCAACTGAGAAGTCGGCCCATTGCTCTGGGAACCCAAACCCCTCCTTACTACACCAGCTCTTCAGCCACTTGTTTACTTTCCTAATCTCCCTCTGCCTTTCTGGTGTGGCTCGATGTACCGGTAGTATTCCTGAGAAGGTCCTTTTCCTCAATTTAGCTCCATGTCCCTAAAATCGTTCTTTAGGACACTCCATCTGCCTCTGACTTTGTCATTGGTGCCAACGTGCACAATGACAGCTGGGTCTTCCCCAGCCGCTCCCAGTAATCTGTCCACCAGATCCGTGATGTGCCGAACCCGAACGCCCGGTAGACAACATACAGTTCGGCGCTTCAGGTCTTTGTTACAGATTGGCCTCTCTGTCCTAAGAATTCCCCTACCACCAGAATCTGTCTTTACTTTCCCTTCGCTTCCCCCCACTCTCACTGGAGCAGCTCTTTCCCCTCAGCTCCACCCGCCTCTGTGCTGGCCCCTGCCGTCACCTGCCCAGTACGTTCCCAGCTCTCCTTTAGTGAGTGAAGGCTTAATGAGCCACATGCTCACCTGGTAAACAGTGGTGTTTATTGTCAAAATGTATGGCCATATGCTGTGATAAGTTTCTGTCCACAAAAAACAAAAAAGCATTGCCAACAGATCCACACACTATTCCACATAATCTGCATTAAAAACAGACTCGACTGAAATCCATTTGAATCCAAAAGCGATGTGAATGGGTACATATACAAACTACTCCAAATGAATACAGTATGTATTCCTAAAGCCTCACAACTGTGCATGCACAGACAATGATTGTTTGATGGTTGTATCTTGCTACCAAGTCCACATACATGTCATGTTTCAGTCACAGAGTATAAGAAGCCTTTCACCTCTGCAATCCTAATCCTAAACTGAAAGATAATGAAAACCATTATTTTGTTACATAAAATCAATTCTCACTCTAGTCTGTAATTAACCTTAGGCTTCCCACCAAATGTATACAAGCCATTATCTCAGCTATTGCTGAATCTGTTTCATTACAAAAAAAGCAACTAGCAGCAGAGAAATAAATGTATCTACAAGCAATAAAGCTGATCATTTATTTGAAACAATTCCACCGTGAAAGCAGTACAATTATCCAGTCTGCTGCTATGTGAAATAGCATAGATGAAGGCCTTTGGCCCTGGAAAGCCTATTTAATTTTGCATCATCCCAACACATCTCCAATTAGAGGCTGGCCTTTGGCTCTGAAAAAGCCTACTGAATTAGTTTTAGGGTGATCAACCTCCAATAGGTCCTGTCAGAAATGCAAAAGACCTCAGATTTAATTTTAAATTAAATCCACTACTTCTAACAATACGCAGAAATGTGCAAACCCTAAAAGTGAACTTTAACTACTTGCCGACCAGCCGCCGCAGTTATACGACGGCAGGTCGGCTCCCCTGCACGAGAACCCGTAGCTCTACGTCACCTCGCAGAGCGGGCACGGGGGGCGTGCGCGTGGCCAGAGGGGCGCGCCCCTAGCTTGTCCCAGATTCGGACAAGCGTGCCCGGGAGCTGTAAACACACAGCTCCCGGTCCTGAAATGCCTGTTCATACAATATATGAACAGCGATCAGTCATTTCCCCATGTCAGTCCACCCCCCCTACAGTTAGAACACACCCAGGGAACATACTTGACCCCTTCCCTGCCCCCTAGTGTTAACCCCTTCCCTGCCAGTGGCATTTTTATAGTAATCCAATGCATTTTTATAGCACTGATCGCTATAAAAATGCCAATGGTCCAAAAAAAATGTGTCAAAAGTGTCCGAAGTGTCCTCCATAATGTCGCAGTACAGAGAAAAAAACAAAAAACGCTGATCGCCGCCATTAGTAAAAAATAAAAAATAATAAAAATGCCATAAAACTACCCCCTATTTTGTAAACGCTATAACTTTTGCGCAAACCAAACGTTTATTGCGATTTTTTTACGAAAAATATGTAGAAGAATATGTATCGGCCTAAACTGAGGAATTTTTTTTTTTTTATATATATATTTTTGGGGGATATTTATTATAGCAAAAAGTAAAAAAATATAAATTTTTTCAAAATTGTCGCACTATTTTTGTTTATAGAGCAAAAACTAAAAACCGCAGAGGTGATCAAATACCACCAAAAGAAAGCTCTATTTGTGGGAAAAAAAGGACGTCAATTTTGTTTGGGAGCAACGTCGCACGACCGCGCAACTGTCATTTAGAGCGACGCAGTGCCAAATCTCAAAAAATGCTCTGGTCTTTGACCAGCAATATGGTCCGGGGGTTAAGTGGTTAAATCGGCTTGTATTTTATATTCCCCAGCAACATGCCAATAACATTTTTGAATAAAATCTTTCCATTTCAATTAACTGCAGTACTGTAAACACACAGTGTACAGAGCCAATTCCAGTGGCTCTGTGCAATGTGATCACTGTAATGACCAATCACAATGTAAACAGTGTACATATTTCATTGGAGAGCCCGCCACTTTCTCTTAAAATGGCGAAAGCAGAAACTGATGAATGATCACTCAATTCCAGAGCATATGAATGAATGAATGAATGAATGAATGAAAAACTTATATAGCGCGGCACATGCGAACTGAATCGCCTCTGGGCGCTTGATGTTTCGTGTCTCATGACATCAAAAGAGCAGAGTTTTAATCTGTCTTCTGAAAGACAGGTGGTTTTCCTCCAACCGAACGCTGGTTGGTAAAGCGTTCCATAGTCTCGGACCTTGAAAAGCAAACCTTCTTTCTCCTTTGGACTTGTATTTGGTTTTTGGCACCTTGACCAGATTTTGGTCAGTGGATCGCAGAACGCGATTAGAATTGTGAGGTTCTATCTTGTCGCAAAGATATTGCGGCGCCTTCCCATGGATGCACTTATGTGTCAGGCAGAGTGCTTTAAATACAATTCTGTCTTTTACTGGCAGCCAGTGAAGGGTTCTCAGCGAAGGTGAGATTGATTCCCATGTTTTTTTCCCAGTCACCAGTCTGGCGGCCGTATTCTGAACGACTTGCAGACGAGCGATTTGGTACTTTGGGAGCCCGAGGTAAAGGGCATTTGCATAGTCCAGTCTGGAATTCACGATTGTTCCCACCACGACTGCTACGTCTTCTTTGGGAATAAATGGAATAAGTCTGCGTAGTAGGCGCAACAAATGGTGCGATCCGCTGACTACTGACCCTATTTGTGCGTCCATTGTCATGAAGGTGTCGAAGATGACCCCGAGACTTTTGACTTTGGAGCTAGGGGTGATGATTTGGCCCAGAATGGGCGGCGGTGTCCAGGTTGTTGCCAGTTGACTCTTTCGGCTGGCGTGAAACAGGAGGAGTTCTGTTTTTGAACTGTTGAGTTTAAGATAACTCTTAGTCATCCAGTTTTCTATCGAAGAGAGACATTTCTCTAAACTGAGATGATGATCCTTTTTGTTGCAGATGCGAAAATACAATTGCGTATCATCTGCATAAGAGTGATAAAGTAGTTCTTGGCTACTGATAATATCAAAGAGAGGGCGAAGATAGATGTTGAACAGTACCGGTGACAGGGGGGATCCTTGGGGGACTCCACATGGCACCGTGCGTTTTTCCGACGTGAAAGATCCCAGTTTCACTGTTTGTGATCGGTTTTCAAGAAAGGAGGAAAACCATGGTAAATCACCTTCTGCGATTCTGGCTACCTCGGCCAGTCGCATCAGTAACATTTTGTGGTCTACTGTGTCAAAGGCTGCGCTTAGGTCCAGCAGAACCAGGAGACAGGATTCTCCCTCATCTGCGGCCTCGAGGGCATCGTCCCATATTTTGAGTAAGGCCGTTTCTGTCCCGTGTCCGGGACGGAAACCTGATTGAAATGGATCGAGTAGATTGTGGGTATCCAGATGCTGTTGCAGCTGTTGTACCACTATTTTCTCCATTATCTTGGAGAGAATATTTAGGCCTGTTATGGGGCGGCGGTTAGGTTTTTTCAAGATGGGCTGGATTGTGCCCTCTTTCAGCAGGGATGGCACTATGCCTTCCTTAAATGACTGATTTATAAGCGGTGTGATGGGAGGCGCCAGAATGTCGGCGCATTCCTTCAGCAGCTTGGTGGGAATGATGTCATTGGGTGCTGTGCTGTTCCGCAACGCACCAATGATATTTTTGGTGGTATCGATGGAGATGGGTTCCAGAGTGAACTTAGTTTATTGTAGAAGGTTTCTGTTGGTGTTTTGTAGTTGATTGAAGAGGGGGCTGAGGGGGGTATTATTTTGCAGAATACTTACCCGGATTCTTTCGATTTTGTCGATGAAGAAATCCGATAGTTCATTACAGAACTCTTGGGTGTCTGAATTGGGGACTTCAAGACATCCCGGATTCATGGTCTGGGTGACCATCTTGAAGAGTTCTCGGGGGCGGTTCATGGCGCTGTTAATCGTCATAGAAAAATGATGTTTCTTGGCTTTGAAGATTTCTTTATGATATCGTGTTGTTATTGCCTTGTAGATGATGAGGTGATCTTCTGAAGGGCTTCTTTTCCAGGCGGCTTCCGCCCTTCTGCGCTCTTGCTTCAGTAGGGACAGCTGGTTGTTGAACCAGCCGGACTTTTTTTTCCGGATGCGGACTTTGCGTTTCGGTGCTACTAAGTCGGCTGATTGTAGCAGAGCTGCATTTATGGCATCCAGTGTATCTGCGGCTGTTAACTGAGGATGAATAGTTTCGATTCGGTTTCCCAGGGTAGATTTGAAGAGTTCCGAGTGGAGCTTCTTCTGAGATCTAGCCCAGTGTATTGTCACCGGCTTGGGTGCTTTTATCACTGGGGGAATTTTGGAGATTATGAAATTGATTGCATGGTGGTCTGTCCATGGCAAAGGTTCATTTCCCAAAATGTTTATTTTCAGATTTTGTCTGAAAATTAGGTCGAGTGTGTGACCTGAAGCATGCGTGGGTCCGCATATAAGTTGCTGTAGTCCTAATCCTTCCAGGTGATCGATGCAGGCATCCGCAATGGGATCCTGTGAGGAGTTGGCCCACAGATTGAAGTCCCCAAGCAGCAAAAGATGTTTACATACACAGCAGCGAATTTAGGGGGTGGGGTATTTGTATTTTTTTTTCTTTTCCTGTGACCCCTCTTTCCCTGTACATTGGATCTCCATCCTGTCTCTAGTGTCATGTATATTAACACCTTACCTCCCTTATTCTGCAGATCTGAATACTACTCTCCCACAGTATGTGACCTGTACCTTAAAGCAGAGTTCCACCCAAAAGTGAAATCTCCACTTTTCTGCTTCCTTCCCCCCTCTGGTGCAACATTTGGTACCTTTCAGGGGACGGGGGGATAAGTACCTGTTTTTGACTTTTACACTTCCCCACTTATAGGAGACAGCGTTGCAGCACGACGACAGACGGTCACCCCCCTGCCTGGCCAGTTAGAAATCACAGTGCGCTTCGCAAATGCGCGGTAGGGAGTCGGCTGTGAAGCTGAAAGGCTTCACTGTCGGTATCCCTTACGACAAATAGCGTGGCAGCACCCGACAGCCGATCAGAAAATTGCCTGGGACGCAGACATCGCAGGCACCCTGGACAGGCAAGTGTGCATATATTAAAAAAGTCCAGGCGGAACACAACTTTAAGCTGGTCTTGCATACAATTTTCTTATTCAATTTCCTGATTTCCCTTAGATTTACCTTCAACTATGTAGTGCAAGGGCCTGCCTGATTGTAAACAAATTGAAAGTGTTTAAGCTTGACCTCGTACTATATATTTTTGGCAAATCTTAAGGAAAACTATAATGTATGGCCAGCCTTAAAGTGGTGGTTAACATCTACAATGAAAAATGAACAAACCATATCCTATAGTGTGTACTAGCTTCAATCTAAAGCACCAAATGTAATTTCTCTCTGATCTCTCTTCCCTCTACACCGACTCCACAACCTCCAGGGTGACAGCCCCACAACCCTCCAGCACATAGCAGGTAACTAACAGCCTCAACTGTTTATGCTTCCCTGTGACCCTGTTAGATGGGGGGGGGGGGGGGGATGTGGTCCCTCCTCCTTTCAGGTTTAACTGAGCTCTAGCTGTGCAGTGTGCGTGATGTTAAAATACCTGCCATCTGCCTTCTACCACTGAGAAATTGCTTTTGATCGGTGTATTTTACTAGAAGTAAAAGAAGTTACTAGAAGGCCTAAATACTGCAGTATATATGTATTGGAGTGCTGCATGATTCTGGATAAAAAGAGAATCACAATTATTTTGCTTAGAATAGAGATCACTATTCTCGGCGCAACATCATCTTTCACATCTTTATACAAAAAATTTTGCGAACTTTACGGTTTATTTAGTTTTGTATAATTCATTGAAGTATATTTTTTCCCAAAAATTGTGTTTGAAAAACCGCTGCGCATTAAAATATTGCAACAACTGACATATTATTCTCTAGAGTCTGCAAAAAAAATAAAAAAATATAATTTTTGGAAGTTCTAAGTAATTTTCTAGCACAAAACATTTTATTACCTTTTATTAACCACTTGCATACCGGGCCTATTTTGGCACTTCTCTCCTACATGCCAAACTCATAATTTATTTGCTCGAAAATTACTCAGAACCCACAAAACACGATATATGTTTTTTTAGCAGACACCCTAGGGAATAAAATGGCGGCCATTGCAACTTTTTATCTTGCACAATATTTGCGCAATAATTTTTCAAACGGTTTCATGAATTAAAAAACAACAAAACAGTAGAGATAGCCCAATTTTTTTGTATAATGTGAAAGATGAAGTTACGCCGAGTAAATAGATATCTAACATGTCACGCTTTAAAATTGCGCACACTCATGGAATGGCACCAAACTTCAGTACTTAAAAATCTCCATAGGCGTCGCTTAATTTTTTTTTACAGGTTACCAGTTTAGAGTTACAGAGGAGGTCTAGTGCTAGAATTGTTGATGGCGCTCTCACGCGGCGATACCTCAAATGTGTGGTTTGAACGGAGTTTACATATGTAGGTGGGACTTGCATGTGTGTTCGCTTCCGAGAGCGAGCTACAGGGGATAGGGGTGTTTAAAAAAAAAAATGTATTTTATTTTTTATTTTACTAAATTTATTTAATTTTTACACTTTTTAAATATATATATTTTTTTTTTATCACTTTTATGCCTATTACAAGGAATGTAAACATCCCTTGTAATAGGAATGGTTCATGACAGGTACTCTTGATGGAGAGATGCAGGGTCAATAAGACCCCGCACCTCTCCTCCAGGCTAGAAAGCATGAGATCGTGAAAAAAAAATGCACGTATCTCATGCTTTCAGCCGCAAAAGCGGCTTTGTTTACATTCCGGGAACCGGCGTGACGTCATAACATCGCGCCCGGGCCTCCGACCATCTGGTCATCAGTCAACTCTATGCCTCCCATCCGGCGCCGGTAGATCGTTTCTCCGGGTCTCCGATGGCAGAGAAGCACGGTGGTGTGAGAGGGGACGTCCCCTCCCGTTGCCTATAAAAACGATCAAGCGGTGGAACCGCCGCTATGATCGTTCTTATGGTGCACAGAGTCACCGGCTGAAGAGATAGATATCTGAATGATGCCTGTAGCTGCAGGCATCTTTCAGATATCCCCACCGAAAAGTCCAGGACGTCATATGACGTCCTTGGTCGGGAAGTGGTTAATCGAAGCTTTACAAACAGTTCATACTTACCTTTACTGTGCAGTTAGTTTTGCACAGAGGGGCCACGAGGACCGTCTTCTGGGGTCCCTCGGCGGCTCTCTTCCCCACATCAGATAACCCCCTAGGAGAAGCACTCTCCCAGGGGGTAACCTTGCGGGCACGCTGAGTCCATTATTCGGCATTCATAGCCACCGAATGCATGACTCGGCACTGCGTCACTGTATTTGATTGACAGAAGTGGGAGTCATGGCTGCGCTGCCCTTAATCTATCCAATCAGTAGCCGAGAACTTCGGGTAAAGGGACAGCGCACGTCCCCGCCGTAGGAAATTCCAGGGCTCAGGTAAGTAAAAACGGGAAGGCTAGGAGGCCGGTCACTGCCAGGTGTTTTTTCACCTTAATGCATAGGATGCATTAAGGTGTAAAAACACAAGGGTTTACAACCCCTTTAAACTGACTTCATATGCAGACTGCAGACCGAAGTGCATCACTTTAAGTCTGCAGTCTGCATATGAAGTCAGTTTAAAGGGGTTGTAAGATCTCTAAAAGAACAAAAAGGATACAGGGTTTATTTTTAGCTCTCCTTCAGCTCTTACTGGCTACTTTTTATTTTTTTTACACTGTGGGGAGTTGAATTGAGATCGCAATATATTTTTAACGATTAATCGTGAAAACTATAGAGAGATTGTATATATATAAAATTTAACTTACCTCTCTTTTTTGCCTCTGCAACCATTTCATCATACTCTTGTCGGTGACGCAAGGTTTCATGGACGGACTTGGCAGGAAGATTTCTAAAAAGATAAATATGTGTGTTTTATGAATTAGGACTGCTTAGATCAGGCCGAAGAACTGTATTAACTCCTACTCTTAATGGATTCAGAGACACTCAAGCTGTTAACTACAATGCATGATAACAGAAAAAAGCACATACATTTTTTTTCCTTTGTTAGGTAAATATATAACTTAGCACAGCTATCTAAAAACAGCAATAGCGAGCGGTGATGGTTAGGTGTATGGTTGAAAAAAAGGGTGCCGAAGGACCAGACGGTATTACAGGGGGGCTTACGCGTTTCAAGAGAGGACCATCTTTCCATATATATATATATATACACACACATATACACACACACACACACATATATATACACACACACACACACATACAAACACACACGGGTGCAAGGTTTTTAACATCCACCAGCTTTGTGATGTCGTCATGGATTAGAAGAGCACTCCAGTGGCAACATGTGAAGCTCTGGTCCAAGAGGGCACACAAAATATTGACACTTTGTGCCCAATTTGGACTTTTTAACTTAGGGGTAGAGAAGTATTATAGGGGTCTGATAATCTTTATATATATAAAAAATGGAGAGACTATGGCTTTAAGAATTTGTAATGCAATTGCTCGTTTTATTTTTTTAGACACAGTTTTTAGTCTATGACGACCTTCACCGCCAGATAAAAAGCAACAGTTTACCACCTTTTTCTCCAAGAAATGGACTATCTTGCTGGTCTGATCTAGTACAGTCATGTACTATATATTGTTAAACTTGATGTTTGTAAGTCAGACACTTCCTTCTTCATTGGGCCCAGTAGAGCTGGATATTGGTGTGTGTGTTGTGTCTCTCCACTGCAGTGTATGAATAACGCACTTAATTTTATTTTACAAAGATTTGGATCCACTAGCTCATCTGAATCGTCTTGCTTGGAGACTCCCTAACCTGATTTAATAGGGTGTACTCACTTTTGTTGCCAGCAGTTTAGACATTAATGGCTGTGTGTTGAGGTATTTTGAGGGAACAAAGCTGTACACTCACAACTTTACATTGTAGCAAAGTGTCATTTCTTCAGTGTTGTCACATGAAAAGATATAATAAAATATTCACAAAAATGTGAGGGGTGTACTCACTTTTGTGAGATACTGTAGCTCTATAGCTCTGCAGTGTCGGTTGCCAACTGTTAAATAGAGAACCCTCCAACTTACTCTCAGTACAGGGGAATGTTTGCCTGCAAATTGCTATCCCAAAAGGGTTAAATGAAACTGTACATTTTTATACTTAACAGAAAAAACAATTCTCACACTTCCCATTATAAAGCAACATTTATACTTACGCAGGTCGATCCTCTAAAATAAGAGCCGTTGTAGACAGGGGCTCAAATTCAAACTTTTTACGTCTTGTAGATTGCGCTGAGACTTTACATGCCCTCCCTGTACGAGTTTCATATTCCTAAAAGAAAATAAAAAAAACACTTTAAAAAATGTCATTAAACCCAGACTATGAAAAACTCTCATTACATGCTATATCACAGAGTGTGCATGCTCACAAAGCCACTAAAGCGTTTTTGTGTAGAGTGAAATATACCTTGTTGATCCTGCCTTCAGCTCTGTCACCTGACTCTGCCTATACCATATTAATGCACAAAAAATACACATTTGATGTTCAATTGAGATTTATAGGGAGACTTTTTTTTAGATCTGATATTTATAATTTAGACCCCTTTCACAATGGGGTGTTTTTCAGGCGCTTTGGCATTAAAAAAAAATAAAAAGCCTGTAAAGTGCCAAAAAGAAGCCTCATCTGCAAACCCAATGCGAAAGCCCGAGAGCTTTCAGAGCCCTTTCACATTACCAGCGCCTGAAAAACGCTGGTAAAGCGCCGCTAAGACCCCTTTTCACACTGGGGTGTTTTTGAGGCGCGTTGGCGTTAAAAAAAATCTCCCTCAATGGGAAGGGGGCTTTAGGAGCGGTGTATTAAACGATCCTAAAGCGCTACAAAAAGTAGCTTCTTGCAGGACCGTTTTTGACGCCCTGCCAGCGCAGCACCTCAGTGTGAAAGCACTCTGGCTTTCACATTTGGATTGCAGATGCAGCTTCTTTTAGGCGCTTTTTTTAACGCTAAAGTGTCTGAAAAACGCCCCAATGTGAAAGGGGTCTTAATAAACACTTTTTTGCCATGTGACTGTCACAGCTCTAAGCAGGGCTGTCCAGACACAGACTCACACTGAACAGAGCAAAACATCAGCAGAGTAACAGAAGTCCCTCCCAAGGATATTTTCCTGGAGAGGCAAGAACAGGGAGAGAACATGTGATCACACAACAGCGTTGCAGGAATAAAGGATTTGTGTACAATCAAGAGAAGACTGCACAAGAGCAATATAGAGGGTTCACCACACGGTGCAAACCATTCATAAACCCAGAAGAATAAAAAAGCCAGATTAGACTTTGCCAAAAAATCTAAAAAAGCCAGACCAGTTCTGGAAAAGCATTCTTAGGACAAATGAAACGAAGATTAATCTGTACCAGAATGATGGGAAGAAAAAAGTGTGGAGAAGGCTTGGAACAGGTCATGATCCAAAGCACACAACATCATCTGTAAAACATGGCGGAGGCAGTGTGATGGCATGCATTGTTTCCAGTGGCATTGGGTCATTGGTGTTTATTGATGATGTGACAGAATACAGAAGCAGCCAGATTAATTCTGCAGTGTTTAGAGATATACCATCTGCCCAGATTCAGCCAAATATAGCAAAGTTGATTGGACGGTGCTTCACAGTATGGATGATCAATGATCCAAAACACACTGCAAAAGCAACCCAGGAGCTTTTGAAAGAAAAGAAGTGAAATATTCTGCAATGGCCGAGTCAATCACCTGATCTCAACCCAATTGAGGATGTATTTCACTGCTGAAGGCAAAACTAAAGGCAGAAAGATCCACAAACAAAGAACAACTGAAGACAGTTGCAGTTAGAGCCTGACAAAGCATCAGAAAGGAGGAAACCCAATCTTTGGTAATGTCCATGGGTTCCAGAGTTCAGGCAGCCATTGCCAGTAAAGGATTCTCAAAAAAAATAAAAATAAAAAAAAATTGGATTTTTTTCATCATACTTGCCTGTAAAATCCTTTTTTTTTTTTTTTTTTAGTACATCATGGGACACAGTGTCAGGGTAATATTCATTACCTGCTGGGTTATACTTCATCATTCAGTGAAATGGAGACCGGTAGACCAAAGTCTTTAGACAGGAAGCGATCCCCTATATAACCCCTTCCATACAGGAAGCACATCAGTTTTGTAGCAAGCACGGAGTCCTCAAAAAAAGAGGGGAGGGACCTCTGTGTCCCATGATGTACTCAAAGGATTTTACAGGCAAGTATGAGGAAAAAATTATATTTTCTTTTTCATACATCATGGGACAGAGTCAGGCTAATATTCATTACCTGCTGGGACATGCCAGAGCAATAGCCTTGAGGGGAGGGAGACACCCTGCCAAATAATAATAGCCATCAGAACTTTATACGGTGGCCTGCAGTACACTGCGGCCAAAAGCCGAATCATCAGCTGCTCCAACATGTAATTTAGGTCCCCAAAACACCTGACAGTGCTCCCTTCATGTTGGGCCTCTGTATGTGGCTAGGCTGTGAAAAAGTCTGAAACATGTGGTATTGCCATACTCAGGAGTAGCAGAATGTGTTTTGGAGTGTAGTTGCAATTATGCATTTGGTGTGTAAGAGAAATAACCCTCATCATTTTGTAAAAAAAAAAACTTAATTTTGCAAAGAATTGTGGGAAAAATTTTTAACTTAAAAAAAAAAAAAAAAACTCACCACACAACTTACTAAATACCTTGGCAGTATGCGACGGTCGGAAGCCTGTCAATCAATTAGGAACGCCCAGTCCCGCAGAAGACATACCCGGAAGCGGCGGTGAAAATACGGTATGTACGGGGATAAGATTTTAAAAAAAACAGCCGATTGTCATTCTGACAACTCGGCTGAATGTAATGTTACATTTTTTTTTTTTTGGGGGTGAACCCCCGCTTTAAGGACCCCTTCACGCCGATATACGTCGGCAGGGCACAGGCACGTACCTGTACGTTGCCTTTAAGAGCCCAGCCGCGGGGTCGCGAGTGTGCTGGCACGGTCGCGACTTGGTTCGAAGCTCTGTGACCGCGCAATTGTCAGTTAAATGACGCAGTGCCGAATCGCAAAAAGGGGCAAGGTCCTTAACCTGCATAATGGTCTGGGTCTTAAGTGGTTAAGGCCGGGTTCACACTGGTGCAACAAACGCTCCGACATTGGAAGCTCATGTCGCATGATGTGTGAAAATCAATGTTTCCCTATGGGAGCCGTCTTAACTGGTCCGACACAAGTCGGTCCGACTTTGAAAATGTTCCCTGTACTACTTTGGTCCAACTTTGATCCTACTTCAGCCCATTGAATATCATTGAAGTCGGATCAAAGTCAGAACGCAGTTTGGCATGCGACTTGTGCTCTGCTGATCTTGAGGGGGAACTCCACGCCAAATTTTAAATAAAGAAAATGGCATGGGTTCCCACTCCAAGGAGAAGAGGCAGAAGAGACCCTCGAAGTCGGAAGAAGACCCCTGGAGCTGCCCAATTACTTTAAAAACCTGTCTAGTGTTTTTTTTTTTACACTTCTTTCCCCCAAGTGAATTAAAGGGGGCTCCTGGATTCCGATAAGCCCCCACCCGCAGACCCCGAAAACCAACGGCCAGGGTTGTCGGGAAGGGGCCCTTGTCCTCATCAACATGGAAACAGGGTGCCTCCCCTGCCCCAAAGCACTCACCCCCCAATGTTAAGGGCATGTGGTCTGTTCCGGTTCAGGTGGGGGGGGGGGTTGCGGGGGCGCTCGCTCGTCCCCACCCCCTTTCCTGGCCGGCCAAGCTGCGTGCTCGGGTCTGGTATGGATTGTGGTGGAATCCCCACACGTTTTTTTCGGCGTAGGGGGGTTCCCCTTAAAATCCATACCAGACCCAAGGGCCTGGTATGCTCTTGGAGGGGGAACCCATGCTGTTTTTTTTGGCGTGGAGTTCCCCCTCGAGATTCATACCAAATACAGTGCATGGTATTGACGGGGATCCAAGTCAGATCCCCGTTCATTGAAAGTCGGACGTATGTCGGCTTCAAGTCGCAGGGCAAAGTCGGATCCAAAGTAGGACAAGTGTCGTGTCGCACTAGTGTGAACCCAGCCTTAGACTAACTTTCACAAAGACCAAATAATATACACCGATTTGGGTTATTTTTACCAAAGATATGTAGCAGTAGAAATTTTGGTCAAAGTTTATGAAGAAAAATTACTAATTTGCTCAATTTTATGACAGAAAAGCACAAAAAATAAAACCCCCAGTAGTGATTAAATACTACCAAAAGCAAGCTCTATTTGTGTGAAAAAAATATAAAAATTTGGTTTGGGTACAGTGTTGCATGACTGAGTAATTGTCATTCAAACTGGGAGAGCACTGAAAGCTGAAAATTGGTCTGGGCAGGAAGGGGGCATAAGTACCCTTTATTGAAGTGGTTAAATTTTTATTTATTTTTTCTTTAACACAAGGTTGTCAATTTCTAACACTTAGCATAGGCATACTTACAATTGGACCCCCAAAACAACCTCTCTTATGTAAGGCAATACCATATGTGTGGTACTTTTTCGCAGACTAGCCACATAGTGGGACTCAAAATCCAAGGAGCACCTTAAAGCATTCTAGAGGGATAAACTACACATCTAATTACCTGACTACCCATCACCTTTTTTTAAGGCACTGAAGCATCAGGACAGTGGAAACACCCACAAAATGACCACATTTTAAACACTCCAATATATTTTTAAGGGGCATGGTGAGTCTTTTGAAGTCTTCCAGGTGGTCAGAAGTGAGCAAGACCTTCCAGGTGATTGTGATATAAGGTGCTTGGAAACAGGAAGCACCTTAGGCCCCATGTACATTGCTGCTGCTAAACGGACGTTCAGAGGACACTTTTCAACTGCCCTCTGAACTCATTCAATGTTATCTTGTGTACATGCACACAGGTTTGTTTACTGTTGTTTTTAGGCAGTTGAGTTTATAGGCCTTTCTTTGAAGGCAAAAAATTAGTTCAGAACGCCAAAGTTTTCCACATTTTTTTCAGACATTTTGTGTTGTTGCAAGTATGCATATGCTGTGTTTTTTTTTTTTTTTAACAGAAATTAAGAGTTTAATTTTGCAAAGAATTGTGGGGAAAAAATTACAGTTTATAGGCCTTTTTTTAAGGCAAAAAAATGAGTTCAGACGCCAAAGTTTTTCACGTTTCAAGCGTCAAATGCTTCTAAATAGGGGTGCAACGGATCGTCACCGATCCGTGATCCGAACGGGTCACCCCGTTTGAATCGGCACACCCTGCGATCCGCGGAGCGCTCGGCCTAGAAAAGTCCCCGACTTCAGCCTAGCTCCGGAGCGGCGGCCATCTTGCTCCACCCAGTGTGTTTGCCAGAGCCCAGCGTGACACGCCTCCCCACCTCAACGAGCTGACTTCTGTAGTCAGCGCACTGAGGCGGGGAGGGCTGTGCACTGGGCTCTGGCAAGCAGACTTGGAGAGGGAATGCTGTTAGCAGTGAAGCGCTGGTGTGAGAGGAGAAAAAAAAAAAAAAAAGAGCACATTCACAGGGGTGGATTAAAGAGGTGAGGCTGTTTGGACATGATGTTTTTACAGCAAGATTATTTACTACTGCATGTTATTTCCCCCCCCAGTTCTGACAATGACTGAACACAAAGCTAAAAAAAAGACCCATGAGATAAAAATTAGCTTTTTTTTTTTCTTATATACAACAGGTATCAAAGATGTAGTTTTATGTGTGAAATGGTTGCCAAATGCCAGAAAGCAACTATAAAATGTGTGTGTGTGTGTGTGTGTGTGTGTATGTATAATATTTATATATATATATATATATATATATATATATAGAAGGGTGCAAACGAAAACGTCCTAAGGTTGCACTTCCGGCGCCAAAGGACTAAGTGACTCAACCCGAGTGTGTTAGAGGTGGAGACAAACAGATGTGGATAGTAAAAGCAAAGTATGCTGTGAAAAAGTTATGCCGGTGATGTCAGATGGCATAAACTTTGTGAGCAGCTATTTTTTAAAAAGGTAAAAACCTTTTCCAAGTATATAACTAGTAGAATCAATAAACATGAACAGGTGTTCAAACTGATAAAAACAGCGCTAATATGTGGATAATCATCCAAATAAATAAATAAAGTGGTGAAACCTGAATGGTACTGATGGTGTGGAGGGTGATCTATAGCTGGTATAAGTGCACCTGGCACCAGATACTGCACCAATAATGTGGATGAGTCCCAAACAATTAATGGGATGTGTGCTTACCACAAAACAAACCTTCAGATCAAACTGGTACTATAAGGGTTAACACTCGAGCAGGGTCATATGTGGAGACAAAAAAACAATAGCATAATCATGGTATAGTATTGTCTACACAACAGCCCATTTGCCAGGTTTGGATGACAAGTCCCCAGTGTGTGCCCGTACAGTGATTGTGAATGATAAAAAACAATAAAAAACGAGTTCACCGCCTCTCACTGGCGTCCTCCCGTCCACAGGGGCCGCGCTGGTGCTGCGGATGCGATGGTAAGCTGTGTCCTGGATATGAACAATATTTTTTCTGTGAATGAACAAACCACCGCACAAATAAATTATAACACAACACTAACCACCCTTGGCAACACCCTTGAGAAACAAATCAGGACATGGTGGGATATTTGTACATTGGAGCAGTACTTGAAAGAAAAGATTATTATAAGAAGTCTGAGATGGGAAGTGACACCACAAGATGGATTAGATGATAGGGACTCTATGGTCGAATGGCTAGAGTTCTTTAATGGAGTGGGTCACAAATTACAGGATCTCATCCTAAAAAGGAAGAAGAGGAAAATGGTGAAATTAGAGACAAGGATAAATGAACTAAATTCATTATTAGATCCCATCAAAGACTCTCAACAAGTCATTGATTTTAATAACAGAATAAAGAAACGTTTAGAGAAGGTTGACAAAGAAACTCAGAAAACAAAAATTAAGAAGTTTCATAGAGACATGGGGGACTTCAGAACAAATACCATTTATTTATGGCAACAAACTAACACCATAGACATAGGTGAAAATGAAATTATGGAGACACAACAAGAACAGGCTACTGGAGAACCACAACCCTCCACTAGTACAGCTCCACAAATTGCTAATGGAAGAATCTTGGGTTTTACACAAGATTCTAACCATCCCCCCACACCGGCTAGAAGGGTGTCTAATAATAATACAAGAGGAAAGAATAGGAATATGGCCCCCTCCAACCATAACTATAACCAAAGGCCACCCCATACGGATGTATATTACCCAGTCCCCATTTATAACAGGTACGAACCCTTACGTGATGATGAATATGAAGTGAGGTACCAGTCACCCCGTCCTTTTTTAGGGAGAGGCCGGGGGTGGCAAAAAAGGGGGAGAGGGACATCATCCAACAGGGGGAGAGGCGTGATGCAACCACAACAGTATCCGCAATACAGAGAGGCCAACCAAGCACCCCCACACAGGGAACCACAATGGAGGGATCACCCTCATCCGGAACAAGGAAGGAGCATTTATCCAGGACCTTGGAGGAGAACCAGAGGTTGCAGAGCAGGGAGACGGACAAAAGAGCACCAAAAAAAGAAGAGTGAGAGAATACGATTAGGGGGCATTTTTAATTTAACGGAAACGATTTTAACGGATAAAGAGACGAACATTTTAAATTTAGGACTAAAGTGTGGACTGAATCGTCCAATCAATAAATTTGATGTTTTTATTGACATACACAAATACACCAGAAGATTAAGCATGAAAAAGTATTTTTTAAACAAATATCCAAACACTATAGCCAATACCCCTATTCCGCCCAAAGACAGTGGATTACGCAATAAATCCCTTTTCAATCCCCTTGTAGGCTCAAACCAGCCCCTGGACGTATTTAAGGGTCTTCTGTTGCGTGATCTGGAACAGATTAAACCCAGAAAAAACGTGAACCCAAGGCATATAAGGGATGGGATAGAATCACTAGAAAAAAGAAAGGATATAGTGATCAGACCTGCGGATAAAGGGGGTGGCATAGTGATTCTAAACAAAGAATTTTACCACACACAAATGTGTGACATGCTATCCGATACCAATACTTATATGAAACTCAAAAGGGACCCCACACCACAATATGAAAGCAATCTAAAGAAACTTGTACAAATGGGATACCGTTCTTGTGCGATATCAAATAAAGAGAGAAAATACCTGGTACCAAGTAATTGTAGGATTCCAACTATCTACACACTGCCCAAAATCCATAAGGATGTGCAAAATCCACCAGCAAGACCTATTGTGAATGGAATCGGATCAGTCACATCCAGGTTGGGCCAATTCTTGGACCACTTCTTACAAAAAAGCGTTATAGTTACCAAAGCTTTTTTAAGGGACACTAAAGATCTGCTGATCCAGTTACAAGAAATCGATCTAACAGGCAAGGATGAAGTATACCTAGTGACGGCAGACGTGTCATCTTTATATACAATAATCCAGCATGACGATGCGCTACTGGCACTGAACTGGGCCTTGTCGAAAAGAGAAGACCTGTCCCATAACCTTAAAGTATTCCTGCGGAACTGCCTAGACCAGTGTTTCTCAACTCCAGTCCTCGGGGCGCACCAACAGGTCATGTTTTCAGGATTTCCCTCAGATCAAACTGCTGTGGTAATTACTAAGGCAGTGAAACTGATCAAATCACCTGTGCACAATAATGGAAAGCCTGAAAACAAGACCTGTTGGTGCGCCCCGAGGACTGGAGTTGAGAAACACTGGCCTAGACTACTGTCTGGGACATAACTATTTTTGGTACAATGATTGCTTTTACACACAGAAGAATGGGGTTGCAATGGGCGCTAAATTTGCACCAAGTATTGCGAACCTTTTTATGTCCGAGTGGGAGGATAAATCCATTTTTAACACACAGCGTGAGGAGCTTCTATTTTACCGCCGCTATATCGATGACTTGTTTTTTATCTGGACAGGTTCCATTTTAACATTAGAAGAGTTTTTAAAGGATCTGAATTCAAATAATTACAACATAAATTTGACCAGTGAATATAATATACAAAGTATACATTTTTTGGACCTTAATATTTTTAGAGATGGGAACAAATTGGGTACCAAAGTATACTTTAAGCCGACAGACTCTAACAGCTACTTGCCCATCCAAAGTGGCCACCATCCAATGTGGTTGAGGAACATTCCAAAGGGACAACTAATGCGAGTTAGACGCAATTGTAGCAATGACATAGACTTTAATTCACAGGCCCTCATACTTAAAGGGAAGTTCTTGGAAAAAGGATACACGAACAGAGACCTGGACAAAGTCATTGTAGAAATAGTACTCTTACCCCGGGACTCTTACCTCACCACAGGACAACCACAAAACAAGAAGAATGTACACGAATGGAGTTTTATTTCGGGATTCCATAGTCAATATAAAGAAGTTGAGCTTATTTTCAAAAATCACTGGCACATTTTGTTTCTCGACAAAACACTAAACACAGTACTACCAAGTAAACCTGGTTTCATATACAGGAAAGCTGTAAGTTTTGGAGATAAAATAGTAAAAAAGATCCTAGATCCTCCAAAAAAAAACCCAACTTTTTGGGACAAAGACGGCTTTTTTCCTTGCAAAAAATGCCTCCCATGCAAAGAAGCTGCCAGACCAAAGAACCATATTGACACATTTACCTCCACGTCTAATAATATCCAGTTTCCAATAAAATCTTTTATCACATGTAATACTACCTATGTCGTTTACATGCTCGAATGTCCCTGTCACCTGATGTATATTGGAAGGACAAAAAGAAAGCTAAAAATCCGTTTAGCCGAACATATTGCCAATATCAAAATAGGATATAAAGATCACAATGTCTCACTCCATTTTAAGTTGCACCACAATCAGAACCCTACCGGCTTGAAATTTTGGGGTGTTGACCACCTCGAACCACCCTGGAGGGGCTGTAATCAAGTCAGGGAGTTATCCAAACGTGAGACGGAATGGATATATTCAGCAGGGACTCTGGCTCCCAATGGGTTAAACATAGAATTGGATATAAACTGCTTCATTAGTGATCATTGATACTGGCTCCTTTTCCTACAGTTTGACATTCCCTTCTATATTCTGCATGGTTTATTGACGACCACATAAGCCTCCTCCCTCTCACATCCACTCCCCCTTGCGCAGAGTTTTATGAAAAATATATATTGATTTTTTATGCAAGGAAGTTTTATACATATTTATATGTATTTTATTATATTTATTTGAGTGGCCCTTTTAATAATATTGTTAATATTTTTAATATTTCTAATATTGCTTATGTCCCACCATCTCCTCACCACCCCTTCTCTTATACGTATATATATTTTTTATATACATATATTTTTTCATATATTTATATATACTATACGTCCATACCTATATATTTATTTATCTATATTTATATCTACCCTCTCTAAGTACTCATCTACAGAAACATATATGTGTACATGTCTCTTTATGCTTATACACAAATATATGACCCATACACGCCCGATAAGACTAACCGGGTCATTAAGCAACCTTCTTGGATATACATTTGAAGCTACCCTCTCTGAAAATCCATGTTTTTGAAGATATGAGAAAAAATAATCACTGTTTTTATAGATATGATTAATCTGGGAACACCAATTCAACATAGTACAAGTACACCTAAGTATGTTTCCAATCCTTGATGCACATTCCCGTGTGTCATCAAATGTTACTATAGCACTGACTTGATGCCCTATGACCTGCTTGCGCTAGCACTTACAGGTACTGTCCACCTGTAAAGATATCGCTAGTAAGCTCTATGCTATTTGCCAGTGCTATTCCCGTGATGTAAAATTTTGGGCTGTTAGACACGCCCACTCTTAGTGATTGGACATCACTTTTTTTAAAAAACAAACCCACAGCACTACTTTACTATACCGCTTTATTAAAACCAAAATAGTGAATAGTACGTTTTTTAATAATGAGATTATTGATCTCTTTTTACCCTATAAGGTTACATTTGATTACATTGATCACATTAAAGTTTATAATTTTAGACTCCCTCGATATATACTCTTTTGAACCCATTAGTAGCTCGGCTGATGTCCTCCCTGATATCCGGATCGAGTAGCACCAATCAGATCCAACAGGCAGTGATGACTCATCCAATAGCCGACAGCTACATGGGTATAAAGGGATATTGACGGCGCCACGTAGCCACGCCCTCAGTTGAAGTCGGAAGTGACGAAACGCGTCAGGGCGTGGCTACACAGGAAGTCTACGTGCGTTCCACTGCCATCCAATCGTATCCAGGACACAGCTTACCATCGCATCCGCAGCACCAGCGCGGCCCCTGTGGACGGGAGGACGCCAGTGAGAGGCGGTGAACTCGTTTTTTATTGGTTTTTATCATTCACAATCACTGTACGGGCACACACTGGGGACTTGTCATCCAAACCTGGCAAATGGGCTGTTGTGTAGACAATACTATACCATGATTATGCTATTGTTTTTTTGTCTCCACATATGACCCTGCTCGAGTGTTAACCCTTATAGTACCAGTTTGATCTGAAGGTTTGTTTTGTGGTAAGCACACATCCCATTAATTGTTTGGGACTCATCCACATTATTGGTGCAGTATCTGGTGCCAGGTGCACTTATACCAGCTATAGATCACCCTCCACACCATCAGTACCATTCAGGTTTCACCACTGTATTTATTTATTTGGATGATTATCCACATATTAGCGCTGTTTTTATCAGTTTGAACACCTGTTCACGTTTATTGATTCTACTAGTTATACATACATACATACATACATATATATATATATATATAATATATATATATATATATATATAATTTGGACCGATGAAAACGTTTTGACCGATCGTGTGTATGCAGCCTAAAACTCCGGTGGGTGTAGCAAGATTTTTATTTTTTTGCTGATCCGAAAATGATCCGATCCGTGACTCCTGATCCGAGGTTCGATCCGATCCGTGAGTTTTTTTTATCCGTTGCACCCCTACTTCTAAACGTGGCTAACCCACGTTTAGCAGCGTTTCGTTTATAGGCGTTTTTGGCCTTTAAATTTGTTTCTTTGGAAAACGCAAACGCGGCATTTCAACGCAGCAAAACATACGTTTTAAACGTGGGTTACTATCTGTCAAGGTAAATCGTTCAGGAGCAGTTGTAAAAACGTCCCGTGTACATGAAGCCTTACAATACATCACATCCACCATTGACTACCTGGAAGGTCGCTGCCTACTGGAAACTTATTGATATGTTTTTCATTACCTTGTACATGCGAGTGCATAATTGTTTTTCATTTCATAATACTACACTTTTAGGTAGTAGCGCTTTTTTCTCCTTTTTGTTTATATAATTTGCTGGTGGGAGCCTTTCCAGATCCTGCTCGAGAGAGACTGCTGATGCTGCCCTAATTTGAACTTCATGCCACAGCGTTTTTTTATATGGACTTTTTTCAAGGACTATTCAAGTGGAGGTTCACCCAAAAACTTAATTTTTAACATTAGATTGAGGCTCATTTTGTCAAGGGGAATCGGGCGTTTTTTTTTTTTTTAAATCGAAGCAGTACTTACCGTTTTAGAGATAGATCTTCTCCGCCGCTTCCGGGTATGGGCAGCGGGACTGGGCGTTCCTATTTGATTGACAGGCTTCCGACGGTCACATACATCGCGTCACGATTTTCAGAAAGTAGCGGAACGTCGGTGCGCAGGCGCCGTATAGAGCCGCACCGACGTTCGGCTACTCGTGACACGATGTATGCGACCGTCGGAAGCCTGTCAAATCAAATAGGAACGCCCAGTCCCGAAGACCATACCCGGAAGCAGCGGAGAAGATCTCTCTCTAAAACGGTAAGTACTGCTTCGATTTAAAAAAAAAAACACCCGATTCCCCTTGACAAAATGAGCCTCAATCTAATGTTAAAAATAGTTTTTCGGGAGAACTCCCGCTTTAAAGTGGTTGCCAACCCACTTCTTTCAAATCCTCCCATCCCCTCTGTACCATAATAAAGTGTATTGTGTTAAAAATCTGCCGGATTGTACCTATATAAGCTTGGCTCCCGGTGGCTCAGCTGACTTGTCAGCACTCTTCTCTCTTAGCTCACAGTTACAGTGGGCGAGGCTGAGCCCTCCTGCTGATGTCAGAGGGGGAGAGAGGGAGCCGACAGTCAGCTGAGCGCCAGGAGCCACAGTCACATAGGTAAAGATCGGCAGATTTTTTATATTACACAGACACTTATTTTCATAGTACAGAGAGGATGGGAGGATTTAGCTGCAGATATGAGAGCAGCAGGAGTGTGGGGGGGGGGGGCAGGCACTGGTACAAGCAGACAGGGAGGGGAGGGGGGATGAGGACAGAGGAGTGCAGAGCTGCGCATGATGGAGGAATGTACACCGACAATGATGTCAGGGGCTGAGCAGCTCAGAGTACAGGGGTAAGGGTATAGCCAGGCAGGATCAGCAAGGTATTACAGGCGATACGGGGGGCCAAATTACAGCACAAACACTGTGCTGTTTAACATGCTTCAAGGGAAAAGGATCTTTTTTTTTTTTTTCGGAGTTAACAAATGCTTTAATACACTATCTTCTTATGCCATTAACCAAGTGGCCAGCAGTCTGTTTGCATTTCTTTGGATCAAAGAGCCACTGTAATTATAAATATGTAAGGTTTCCTGCACAGCATGTTCAAAAATAGTTTTAACGTATTACAAAAATATTTCTTTATACAGTATTGCTTCCATAATCAAGTAGTTATAACAATTTTCTGGGAATACTGCCAAAGTTTATTTTTAAACGTTCCCAATATGTATAGTATATTATACATTGTCTTTATAAAGAATTCAAATTGTAAAATGGAAGCACCATGCATCCTCCAATTAAAGTGGACTCATTAAAAGTCACACTTCCCATGAATCAATAGGGCAAATGTCAGCATTACCAAGTCAATTAGTCAATTTCCTGAGCTCCCTGCTCATAACACCAGGCTTTGGACTATTCAAGACTACAAAGTGTGTTTTACTGTCTAGCAGGCTTGCAGTGAAATAAAAAGATTTGACAGAATTAAGACTGTTGAGCTATTTGGAATTTGTTAAAGCCCAACTTCAGGAAAATTTAAATAGTGCATCATTCCTTGATTACCTCACGTGTCCCTAAACCACTGGACAGAATGTTGGGAGATATTTGCCTTTTCGAAAAAAAGAAAAAACAAAAGGCCTCCGACATTCTGCCTGTGTGCATGTCCAGTCTGTCCAACAGAAGCCAGACAAAGGTCCGTCAGAACACAACAGCTCAGCGGGGGAGATCACCGAATTAACTTTGCATTAGTACATTGGCTCAGACTAGAGCAGCCATTTTTTGGTTCCTGCTGAACCGGCCAATGTTCTATATGTGTACTTTATACCCTGCTTAAAGAGGAACTGCAGTCTGCTCATATAATTTGTAATAAAAACATCTTTGCCATTATGAAGCTTCCCTTCAACCACTTATGCATATTTTATATATACTGTAGTTGCCAAATATGCTGCAGAAATCCCCCTCCACCAAGTCTGGCTGCATCCAACATAACTGTGGGCAGCTAAACACAGAGGCACCCCTCCAGCTCTGTAGCTCATTGGCCCTCTTGACTTATCCTCCTCCCTTCCTAGCAAACTCTCACAAGAGTAAGAGTTGTGCATGTCGTCATAAGCCTAGGCCAATGACTAAATAATAAACAGGAAGTGGGCTGTATAAGGTATTTACTGTCAGAAAGAAGTTTTTTACTATTCAAAGTTAAAGGGGTAGTAAAGGTACAATTTTTTTTTCTCCTAAATCGCTTCCTTTACCTTAGTGCAATCCTCCGTTACTTACTTCATTCTTCGATTTTGCTTTTAAATGTCCTTATTTCTTGTGAGAAATCCTCACTTCATGTTCTTCTGTCTTTAACACCACACAGTAATGCAAAGTAATGTGGAGTGTCGTGCTCGCCCCCTCCCTTGGACTACAGGAGAGTCAGGACACACAGCCTCTTCTCTATCTGCAACGTGGAGAGCGTCCTGACTCTCCTGTAGTCCAAGGGAGGGGGCAAGCACGACACTCCACACCAGGGAGAAAGCCTTGCATTACCGTGTGGAGTTAGACAGAAGAACAGGAAGTGAGGATTTCTCATAAGAAATTAGGACATTTAAAATCAAAATCGAAGGAGGACTGCACCAAGGTAAAGGAAGCTATTTAGGGGGAAAAAAAAAAGTTGTACCTTTACAACCCCTTTAAAACAACAAGGGCAGAATATATAATAGATGGAACTATATAAAAGTGACTGATGGTCCGCTTTAAGCCACCCTGCAATGCAATGGATCAAAGTTTCCCCAATGAGTCAATCGAATATCCTGCCCGGGGACCATGCATTTTTCCCTGCTCGTTTTCTTCTTGAGCACTGGTCCTCACACCACTCCCATGAGCTTTCCTGTCTCTGGAGCCGATGACGAAGGACCCAGCCTCTGGAAGTGTTGCCTCCACCTATTGGAGGTAAGATCAAACAGGCAGTGATGTGGACACCCGAAGGAGGACTCTAGTAAACGGAATAAGAAAAACTTGATTGACAGCAGCAAGAGCCAATAGTGCCCCGTTGCTATCTCAGCCAATGAGGAGGTGAGTCCCAGACAGCAGAGTCTCTTGTGCAACATTGCTGGATCGAGACGGGGATCTGGTAGGTATTCGAGGGTTGCTGCACACAGAAGATTTATCTTAGTGCACAGAATGCATTAAGATAAAAAACCTTCTGACTCTAGAACCAATTTAAGCTTGCCACAGATGGGTAGAAAATGGGTAGAATATCAAAACGTGAACCCTTAGGGAAAAAAAAAAACACAAAAAACACAAAAAAAAAAAGTTTGTTCTTTTTCTAATCATTAGTGGGTCAAAACAACATTAGTTTTGGACCACAGTGACCAAAAGAAAAATTTGAAAGAGCAGTATGGAAAATTTCTCTTGAACATACAACTTTAACAGTGCATGTAGTTTTTTTAAGTCCATTTGTTCCAAAACCAAATGTTAGAAGCAAATAAATTATTTTGAACTACATTTGAATGTTCTGAGAATTTTGCATGCTTTTTTTTTTTTTAGATAGGTAGAGTAGCAAAGGGAAAAAGTTAGCACTCCTGTCAGGGTTTTAATGCTGTCTGTGAGGAGGAAAACTCACCCGCTCAGTTATTACCTGGTGACCATTGTGTAAGGGTTTAAATGGGAAATCTAAAATTCAACAGCTGTCACCAGAACAGGATATTAGAAGGGGTTCCTCCCTCCCTTTGCTTTAGAGAGACTTCCCATAGCTTGGAGTAAATGATTTGAAATACTGCCCTGGAGCACTCCTTCAGAGTCTACTGCCCTTGTGACTGACAGCAGTCAGGGAGTGGATCCGTACACCACAGATAGCCTGCCATGGATGACAGACTCTGACCATTGCTAATCACAAGGAAAGAGCGGACATAATGGGGATCTAGCGTCTCTGCTTCCCTTTCAAGCTACGCCCAGCACAATCGGTTGCTAGGAGGCTATCAACTGTGAAGCCAACAGCACCCCTAATAACCAGTGAAAAGTGGTGTTAGAAGGGGTTAGCCAACTGGAGGAAAGTATTATTTAATTTTGTGTACTTATAGTTAATAGCAACTAGCGAATCGCTAACTGATCAGATTAGGTGAGTCATTGTGAATTAACATTCACTCTGCATGTTATGCTGTTCATGTAGAAAGCATTCAGATGTAGAGTTTTGTCCATGAGCAGTCTGGTTAATCTTGTATAATTCACAGTTACAATTTATTCCTGCTCCTGGCAACGCAAATATGATGTCCACAATTTATCCAAATGATGCCATCCGAGAAGCAGCCAAAAGTTCACAAGGTCAAGTGGTCCCTCCCTTTCATATCTGCAAGCTGGGATGAGGTCATTCTGCTGAATCCCCCTATGTACCACAACTGAATTTATGGATAGTGCTCTCTGGGCCTAGATTAATGAGTCAAGCCCCAGCTGTGTCTATTCTTTTCTGAAGCGGTACTGGCAATGACTCAGTTCAGACTTGCAACGGCTGCTATAATTCAACCGATGATTCAGATGTGCATATTACATACCCTGTGAAAGGGGGGTTTAAAATAAATAAAGTAGTATATGACAATCCACAATTTACATTTCCAAAACATATATTTTCTAATATGGATCCATGTGACATTTGCACACATAAAATTGTGCTAAACTAAGTTTATGCTCCCTTTTGGTCAGTTAAAAATGCTATTAGAAGCATTTTGTTAGTTCTATTTGAAGACGGCAAAATAAAAACACTTCAGAAAATCAGAGCTGTCTCAAGTCTTCTGCACACCTCATGTTATCTGAATTTAGCCTTCCCAGTTCTTATGATGGCTACAGAATGATTAGCCTTTATGTTGTAGAGATCTGAGCGGGGGAATGGTTAAAGCGAAGTTCCACCCAAAAAATGGAACTTCCGCTCATCCAGTTCCTCCCCCCCCCCTCCGGTGTCACATTTGGCACCTTTCGGGGGGGGGGGGAGCAGATACCCGTCTAAAACAGGTATTTGCTCCCACTTCCGGCAACAGATCACCACAATATCCGCAGTGGTCTACACCCTTGCATGGTTTGTGTTTTGCCATTTCTGGTAATCACTTTGGTTAAAACTTTGCATTATGTGACTCATCACTAGCACCTGGAAATTGGTATTAAGCCTTTTTCAACCAGGATGCCTTCAGGTTTCTTCAAGGGTGCCTTGGCAAGATGCCTAAAAATTGCCGAACAATTGCATACAGGGCAGACTTTTTGTAACACAAAGCCATGTTTTCATTGTGAATCTATATAACCTTCTAGCTGCCGGTATCCTAACAACCAACCATTGGTTGAGTACGACGACATCCATTCAGTCCCTGCACAGCATCTTGTCTGCCCCTCCCCTGCCCCTCTCCATCAGCACTGGGATCACATTAGCTGTGTAAGGGCTCTTTCACACGGGATGACCGTATGTCCGCTTTTTCATCCATCCGTGTACGGATGAAAAAGGGACATACATTGGTCCATATGAGATCGCGGGTGTCAGCAGATGAACATCTGCTGACACCTGATCTCGCCCGGTTCGGAACTAAAGACAAGTAGAAAAAATAAAAAATAAAAATCTAAAAAACCAACATTTTTTACAGGCCCCCACCTGAATATAAACATGTTCGTGGGTGTGCACTTATACAAAAACCTTGACTGACTGTTTTGCCAAGGGACCCCGCTCTCTTCCATCTGCATCACCATCGCTTTCCTGGCAAGGCCTATAGGCTTTCTATCTTGCCATTACTGATCACTGTGGCAAAAGGTTGCATATCCCACTTTTGGAAACAGACGCAGGCACCTTTCCATAGCCGTTTGGTTGAAAAGTGTCACTGAATTTAACGAAAATCGAGGATGTGGTGGCCACGGAGCAATGTGTCCGTGATAAATTCCTCAAAAAATGGTTCTTCTGGTATGAATTAGTCAATTCTGTGGTATGCAGGGCCTTGCTGAAGTAAATTATTCACCTTGGAGACTGTTCCTAGGGATCCTTTTTTCTTTGGGCTGTGTGAGATGGTGGATTGACTGGTTTCTCTCCCTCCCCTCTCCCCCTTCTTCTATCACCCCCCCCCCCCTTTCCATCTTGTACGCACTTCTTTCTGGCTAATACCTTTACTGTGTTTTTCTATTTACAGTATTTACCATGCAAAACACCACACAAGGTTCAGGGACCCACTATTGCTTGGCTTTCCGGATTGCCTTGTTCTTCAATGCTCCAGTACAGTTTTGGTCTGCTAATTGTTATGGTTTGTATGATCACGTTATCCTTCTGGAAATATGTGCGATGTGGTTTTTGTATTCTCTGTGTGCAGTCTTTAAAAGTAAATTATTGGGAATAAAAAAAAAAAAAAAAAAAAATTGTTTGGTATAGTCAAGAACGCTAGAGTGAGGGTATTACTTCTAAAGCCATCATTCACTGTTAATTCTAAATTAGTGAGGCTTTTAAAGACATGGCAATTGACAATTTTAGGTGGCATAGTTTTGCACCATTCCATTTGCATAGCCAGGGTGACACATTTGGTGTCCATCTACTCGATGCAATCTCATCTTTTACAATTAAAAAAAAAAAAAAAAGTATTATATATTGTGTTTACATGCAATAATAATTTTAACGAAAACATAGATTTGATAAACTGTAACACAAATATTTGAAAAAATGCACATGCCACTAATTTACAGCAACTCTGCGTTCTAAAACTATATATATATATATTATATATATATATATATATATATATATATATATATATATATATATATATATATATATACACACATATGTATATATATATATATGTATGTATATATTGATTTATTGATTTAGGGCTTTCTAGGAATCCTCAGGCCTAAAATGTGCATTTCAATATAAGTTGGAAAAATTGTGCAGTCGTGCTCATTCACACAGTGTGAGGCACCAATTGGCAACACTGGTGGGACTGCTGATCACATGGTAAAGGGCTGCTGGGAACGGCCCTTTACCCTGATCTGTGACCAGCCAAGTCCAAAATGACTCAGCAAATCACACAGTGCAGGAGCACAGGATGACGTCCATGTACACCCTTCCTGGCAAAGTAACCCTGCCCTGCAGCCATCTTTCGGCGAAAGCGTGGACTGGAATTGGTTAAACAATTACATTTTTTTCTAAACTCTATCACTTATCTGAATAATTTGTACTGCACATATACATAAAGAAAAATATAAAACCAGACATGAGATAAAAAAAATAAAAAATAAACAATAAGGGAATAAATCAAAATTCTGTGTTAACTGTTTGTAAAAAAAGCCATGTAATCACAATATAAATGTTATGTTTAGCGGTCCATTAATTGGGAAAAATAAGTGTTTTAATTTCCTAAACTATGTATTTGAAACAACAAAATAAGAGATGCACATTAAGAGTTATAAGGACTACATGAAGCAGGATAGATTGAAGCATGATGTACATGTGTTAATCATGCCAGTGGTTTTGATGAATAGGGAAATAAAAACATGCTGGAGTGAACATTCCATGCAAAATAAAGACTTCTACGACTGTAAATGATGATGATGACGACGAGGAAATGATATTAAATTCCATACCCCCGCATTTAATAGATTTGGTGTTGAGACGGAGGATAGACTGCCAGAACTGTCATCCTGATGAGAAAAACAGAATTCAAGCCTTAGTGACATAAAGAATACAAGTAAAAGCACTGTAAAATACATAAAAAAGTTGTATTTAATATAAAACAAAAATTTTACTTTAAATACAATGTACACATTTTGCCTGTCTGGAGATCATGTATATATTACATCAAACAACTTGCTTATTGCAAAAACTACATAGATTGATCAATATCGTTAAAAGGTTAAGTTAATCTGAAAAGGATAAGTTCACCTTTGTTTTAAAATAAATAAATAAATAAATGCACATCCTTTTGCAGGTAAAAAAACTGCATTTATTATTCTTTTTTATTAGCAGACTGCAGGGCATTGCACCCATGATTAACCGATCCCAGGTGCAATCTCAGGCTCCTGCAGACTATCAGTGTACCTCGCACGGGCAGGCAGTTACGGAATGACAGGAAGGATTAATGAACTACCTAAAGCACTCATTAGCTCCCTGGTAGTTCATTGAGAACTACAAGTAGTCAGCCTCATGGCTGAGGTAGTTCTAGTTCTCCCATTTACAGAACTCTGTGAATGAATGAGGCGGGTGTTTTTTTTAAATTGTAACAAGTGGTGCTGGGAGAAGATCCCGGCCCGCTATCACAACAGGGACTTGTGGGGGTGGAGGATGATAGGGTGTGTAGCATGCAACAGGTTACATAATGTGAACCTATCCCTTAAAAATACGGGTGCAACATGGTGCAAAAAGGTAAACCTTTATGAAGGGGATGTTTTGACAACCCACGTCACTTCTGTCTTCTTTAACCACCTCAATACAAGGCACTCCCCCCCCCCCCCCCCCCCCCAAGTCATTTTTCAGCTTTCAGCACTGTCACACTTTGAATGATAATTGCGTGGTCATGCAACATTGTACTCAAATGAAATCATTATACTTTATATATATTTTTTCCCCCACAAATAGAGCTTTCTTTTGGTGGTATTTAAGTACCTCTGCAGTTTTTATTTCTTGCGCTAGAAAAAAAAAGGGGGGGTTGCCATCTGGGGCCCTGTGGGCCTCCGGGCCCCTGGGAACCTCCGGACCACTAAAAAAAATGTTTTTACTGCCTGTACCCCCTGATGGCGGCCCTGCATACACAAGGCCCTGTACCAATTGGTCAGTCAACCTTACGCATTCTGGAGGAAGGTGATGCTCCTCTATTGTCTGTTGCAAAATCTTGGCCCATTCAGTGAGCGTCTGAGACACCGAAGTCGCAGCCAGTATAGGTCGCAACGCTGACCAAAACATGGTGAACATGGAGCGGGTCACCGCTTCGGATCTCCTATCAGCAGGGTCCTTAAAGGCAGGGCTCCCCTTCACCCGGAGAAGTGGTTACCTTATTTAGCGGAAGGAGCAGGGGGGCCACGACCGGAGAAGAGGCCCATTTTTTCAAAAGGCTCTCCTCAAAAGGATAACGAACCGCCATGCGCTGAGGGACCACAAAGGACTTCTGCAGCCATTCCCATTCCTTATCTATAAACTTATCATAGAAGGTAACATAAGGAAATACTTTCACAGAGCGGTTAGATTTGTGTGACCCAAAGTAGACAGATCCCTCTGTGGAAGTCCCAGCTGCATCTTCCAGCTTGAGAGAGTCCCTGCACTTACAAGTGCCCTACCTTGCACTGACCCAGACAGGGGTCCTCCTCACCAGGGAGGTCCTGGTCTGCATCCTCTGACATACCAGAACCAGGGTCCTGAGCCACAGCCAGGCCCGAATCGGAGTCAGAGCATTCCCCAGAAGATTTTTTTTTACCCTCCTTACGCCCGCACGCCGCTTCTACCCTGGCAAAAAAATATTCCAGGACTGCCGACAGCGTATCCATAGGTGCAGGGGCACGGTTTTCTGCCTCTGGCAATTTAGGGGAAGAAAGATACTGACTCCATAATCACCCACTGACAGCCCTCAGGGACTAAGTGAAAAACACTTAAGTCCACCCTCCTTGCTGCACCGACCGGGGGGGTGGGGGGTTTACCCAGGGGACTCACCACCCAGAGGGAGACCGCTCGGCGCCGCTGCCCGCCCTCCTTGTATACACAGCCTGTGTGTGAGGAAAAAGACGAGGTAAAATCCGTGAGGTAAAAACTGTGCTCCGTTCAGAAAGCCAGTGCTAGAGGCCAAAACCCACTCCAAAATGGCCGACAGACGCCTCAGATAAAAGGGCGCAGACCACAAGAAATGTCCGCCCCCAAAATCCCAACCTGCGCCACAGCGCAGCCACACCAATGGGAATTTTCAATCGAGAAAGCAGGAACACTAAAAAAGGCGTCTGCGCTGCAAAAAATGGCGACGAGCCTTGGGATGTGGAAGAGAAGGCCATGCAGAGACTTCCCAGGAGACAGCCCCCCCTCACAGAAAGCAGACCCCGGTGCCCCCACACAGGTAACACCCCAGTCGCAGCGGGCTCTAGGGCAGGAGGGGAAAGGAAGATGGAGAGCAGGGAAAGGGAGGACAGGAGAACCCCTTAATCCCAGGAATGCCCAGCTGTTCCATCCTGCCGAGGCAGGAGGAACCGTACTTACCCGTCCTTGCGAGGACTTGCTGGCGCTTCCCTGACAGACCCACAACCGATGGTACAGAGTAGCTGTCGGCCCAGTCCACTGTGAGTGAGACAACAGCAGCCCAGTCATATGTGGACCCCAGAGCATATGCTCACCAGCCACCCCTGGAGCCATGGGGTATGTCGTGGCCGACCCAGCGCATAGCTAAGGACTGCTCACGCTCGATGGCCAGACTGGGGAGACTACAAGGATCTATAATATCCAGCCCGTCAACCAGCTGGCAGTTGATAGAAGAATCACAAAAATAAAATAAATAACATTTAAAAAT
The DNA here is from genome assembly GCF_905171775.1 of Rana temporaria. NCBI lineage: Eukaryota > Metazoa > Chordata > Amphibia > Anura > Ranidae > Rana > Rana temporaria. Next base: position 85,696,530 of record NC_053496.1, on the reverse strand, counting down.
TTCTTCAGGACTCTGGGCCCAAAAGGGAGTCACGTCCTTCTCTGCTAAGCAGAAAAAAAACTGCATGCTTTAGGGTGAGGGGTTATGACCGGAGGGACCGCCCCCTGGGCGTGGCTGTTCAACTCTGTTAAAGTTACATGTTTTAAGATAACTAACATGTTCTGCCTAGTCCTCACCTATGAACAGGAACATAACCCAAATGTCAAGATTTAAGGAGCGGTGTCCGTCCATGGACAAAAAGAGAAGACTAATTTTTTCCTCAGTTTAGGCTGATATGTATTCTTCTACACATTTCTGGTTAAAAAAAATAAAATAAAACGCAATAAGCGTATATTGATTGGTTTACAAGGAGTCTAATTAGGGGATAGATTATTATTTTTTTGTTACTAGTAATGGCGGTGATCTGACACTTTTGACACTATTTTGGGACCATTCACATTTACATACAGCAAACAGTGCTATAAAAATGCATTGATTACTGTATACATATTACTGGCAGGGAAGGGGTTAACACTAGGGGCCGATCAAGGGGTTAATTGTGTTTCCTAGGGAGGTATTCTGTGTGGGGAGGGGACTCACAAGGGGAGGAGACCGATCGGTGTTCCTCTGTACTGGGAACACCCCATCGGTCTCCTCTCACCTGACAGGCCGTGGATCTGTGCGTTTCCACACACAGATCCACGGTCCTGCTCTGTTACCGGGCAATCACAGGTGCCCGGCAGACATCACAGCCACCGGGAACGTGCAACGGCTCCCTAGAGGGTCGGAAAGCCGAGAACGTTATATGACGCCCGCCCAGAACGAAAGCCCAGCCGTCAGCAAGTGGTTAAGCCATCATGAATTGGCGATTCTGACGAATTGCTGTTTATTTTAGCAAATTGCTGTTTGGACACAACACCGGCAACTGAATAGATGCCTCTGCATGATATTATGAGCGGAGTAACAATTGTTACTCCGCTCTGAAACTAAACCAAGAAAATGGCCACCTCTGAGGCAGTGACAACAACTTTGCCCTCATTAGCCGCTGTCCTGTGAAAACAGCAAAATCTTCCTGTAACAGACTGTAGTCGGTAGCCGGTGTTGTGTCCAAACACCAATTTAGTCTAAATCAGCAATTACTGATGGTTTAAAGAAAGCGGACGTGGCGTGGTTCGATTTTCTGCCGAGTTGCCCGTTTTGTCAGGACAGGGGCAATGCCGTGTTTCTGAACTGCACTGGCTTTCTGTACAGTCTTCAAACTGATTATACTGAATCTCACAAAAGTGAGTACACCCCTCACATTTTTGTAAATATTTTATTATATCTTATCAAGTGAAAACACTGAAGTAATGACATTTTGCTACAATGTGTACAGCTTGTATAAATAAAATTATCTGTCCCCTCAAAATAACTCAACACACGGCCATTAATGTCTAAACCATTGGCAACAAAAATGACTACACCCCCAAGTGAAAATGTCCAAATTGGGCCCAAAGTGTCAATATTGTGTGGCCACCATTATTTTCCAGCACTGCTTTAACCCTCTTGGGCATTGAGTTCGCAGTTTGCCACTGGAGTCCTCTTCCACACCTTCATGACGACATCACAGAGCTGGTGGATGTTGGAGACCTTTTGCTCCTTCACCTGCCATTTGAGGAAGCCCCACAGATGCTCAATATGGTTTAGGTCTGGAGACATGCTTGGCCAGTCCATCACATTTACCCTTTAGCAGTGGTAGGGCCAGACAGGGTTGTACCGTGCTGCTAGCACAGACACCCACAATTGCAGGAAGTGCCTGCAAGCAGCCACATTGGGCACACAGGCACATTGTTGTCAGTGAAGCACCGGAATATTTCTGAACATCTGGATTAGACTGATCTTCTGATCAGACATTTAACAATTTCAATAATGCATAATATAAAAACGTTTTTAAATATCTATAGAACTATAAAAAAACTTATATTTTTTTACATGGAATTACACTTAAATTTCAGGGCAGCTTTGGCAAAGAGTGGCCCAATACAAATTTAAAATTCTATAAAAATCATACCAAGGACATACAATTGTATGTAAAAATGTTTGTGAACTTTTAAGATTTATTTTTTTTTAATTACTGCATGAATGGCTTTTTAAAAAAAGGTTCTAAAGACTTAAGAATACGTATTCTGTACTACCTGTCCCTTTTTAAAATCAGTGCGGCTGTCTACACGACCACGTCATTCATTCACACAGCTCTGCGTGTGAATGAACTACAAGCCCTGGCCCCCTTTGCAAATGTCCGTGTGTAGTTCTCAAACTACCATGGCGATGTGGAGCACTGTGAAAGTTCATGGATTTGTTCCAGTCAGTGTATCTGCGTGCCCGTACGGGTATAAAGATATACTGACAGATCTGCATTAAAGAATAAAAAATAAAACACAGGCTCCTCCCCCAGCTACCCCTTATACTTACCTGAGCCTGATCTCAATCTAATGCTGTGCTTGAGAACAAGAGCTCTCTCTGCTCTTTCCCTCCTCACAGAGCAGACTGATAGCAGTGGGAGCCATTGACTCCTGCTGATGCAATTCCAATCCTTTCCAAAGACCAAAGATTTAAGGGGGGGGGGGGACTGCGTCAGTCTGACTGTAGATGCAGGCAGCACAGCTCAGGATCAAGTGCCGTGGGCCTCCTTTGAGAGCACTCGCAGGAGAGGTGGAACCAGGAGAGCCAGCAGGGTGACCCCAGGAGAGGAGGGTCGGGGATGCTCTGTGCAAAACCATTGCACTGAACAGGTAAGTATGACAAGTTTGTTCATTTAAAAAAAAAAAAAGTTTACAATCATTTTAATGTTACCAGATTCATCTTTGTCTTAATAAACATATACAAAATTGAATATCTACAAATCATTACTGGACAATCAAAACAAGTTCACCGATGATAGAATGTGAAACCATACTGTTTATTACCCGGCGTAGCCTTCATTTGCAATAACCTAAACCTACCTTAACCAACCAATCTGTGTTTAGCGATTGGAGATGTGCAGCAATTTGCCATGGACTTTCAGAGGTTTCATGCTCCTAAAGACCTATTTTCTAACAGGGAAGCACTATATTCCCTGTATTTTTACAGAAAACCCAAACAAAGAAATTTACAGGCTGCCACCATTGAACTCTCCTGTAAATGCCAGTGACTGACTGTTACAGTGATTCAATAGTCTCATTACTTTGAGCCACTGACCTGGAGCAAGTACATTGATAGCATGGGTGCTCACTTGTTGCATGCTTGTTTCAGATCAGGGATTCCACATAAATGTTCTACGCATTATAAAACCCCTTCTCACACCGCAAATACAAAAAATATTTAATAAAAAAAAATAAAAAAATAGTCCATATAAAATGTGTTCAATGGATTATCCATATGAAAGTGCTGCAACCAGAAAGGTCCATGCTAAAAGTGCTCAGAAATGTAAAGTGCGCACTCATGATTCCTCTCCTTGGCCCACACCCATCAATGCTCCATGACCCCTTAGTTTAAAAAAGTGGGTCCAAAGGCAATTAGAAAATGTATGAGGAATTATTTATTCAGAATCACATGCATAACTATACACATACAGTTGTGCTCATACGTTTACACACCCTTGCAGAATTGATGATTTCTTGGCCAGAGAATATGAATGAGAACACAAAAAAAACATTCTTTCACTCATGGTTAGTGTTGGCTGAAGCCATTTATTATCAACTGTGTTTAATCTCTCTAAATCATGACAACAGAAACTACCCAAAATGACCCTGATCAAAAGTTTACATTTTGGCCTGATAATATACACACAAGTTTCTGGACTCCTGACAGACCCTTGCATCTTTCATCCAGTGCTGCACTGACGTTTCTGAATTCTGAGTCATGGAGAAAGCAAAAGAATGGTCAAAGGATCTGCGGGAAAATGTAGTTGAACTGTATAAAACAGGAAAAAGATATAAAAAAGATATCCAAGGAATTGAGAACGCCAATCAGCAGTGTTTAAACTCTAAGCAAGAAGTAAAACGAGGGGTCCTGTTGAAACCAAACCACGATCGGGTAGACCAACTAGAATTTCAGCCAAAACTGCCAGGAAAATAGTTTGGGATGCAAAGAAAAACCCATAAATAACTTCAGGTGAAATACAGGACTCTCTGAAAACATGTGGTTCGGCTGTTACAAGACGCACGATAAGGAGGCAATCGAAGATGGAAAGATGGGCTGCATGGTTGAGTTGCCAAAAGAAAGCCATTACTATGCAAATGCCACAAAGTATCCCGCTTACAATATGCCATACAGCACAGAGACAATGGCTAATTTTGGACTGATGAGACCAAAATTTAGCTTTTTGGCCACAACCATTAACGCTACATTTGGAGAGTCAACAAGGTCCATTAAAAAAGGTACACCATTCCTACTGTGAAACATGGAGGCGGATCTCTGATGTTTTGGGGATGTGTGAGCTACAAAAGGCACAGGAAATTTGGTCAAAATTGAGGGCAAGATGAATGCAGTATGTTATCAAAAAATACTGGAGGAATATTTGCATTCATCAGCCAGGAAGCTGTGCATTGGACATACTTGGACATTCCAACATGACAATGTTCCAAAACACAAGGCCAAGTCGACCTGTCATTGGCTACAGCAGAATAAAGTGAAAGTTCTGGATTGACCATCTCAGTCTCCTGGCCTCAATATCATTGAGCCACAATGGGGAGATCTCAAACATGCGGTTCATGCAAGACAGCCGAAGAATTTACAGGAACTGGGAGGCTTTTTACCAAGAGAAATGGGCATCTTTACCATCTGAGAAGAAGCTGTCATTGATGTTAAAGGGGGCAATACACAGTATTAAGAACTGGGATATTCCCCCATTTTGTTTCCGCCTACAACGCAACTGGAGAGGGGACGCCCCTCCCGGGAGACGCCTTGAGAGCCCACATTGCAGTGATCCCAAAGGAGGGTAAGGACCCGCTTCGATGCCAAAACTATCGTCCAATTTCACTGCTCAATGTGGATCTTAAGTTATTCACAAAAGTTCTTTCCATGCGTCCAATTGGCTTGATGCCGCAACTCATTCACTTTGATTAAGTGGGATTCGTTCCCATTAGAAAAGCCCGCGACAACACTATCAAAGCTATCAACATGATACACCCGGCTCGGACTAGGAAGATCCCACTGTTGCTCCTCTCGACGGACGCCGAAAAGGCATTCGACAGAGTGAGCTGGCCCTTCCTACTCGAAACCCTCCGCCACATAGGACTGGGGGAGCGCATGATGAAGTGGGTGCATGCTATATATTCCCGCCTGTCAGCCCAAGTCAAGGTCAATGGCCACATGTCCTCATCGTTCCAGATTACGAACGGAACGAGACAGGGCTGTCCGTTATCGCCTATATTCGATATTCGTCCTGACTCTTGAGCCCTTCTTACGCCTTGTCAGAAACAACCCCAGCATCAAGGGCCCTAGTCTAGACGCCACCTTGTCCCCGAAGATAGCGGGTTTTGCGGATGATCTACTCTACTTCCGGACTGATCCCCTAGTGTCTCTACCAAACTTGCTCAAGGAACTGAAGACGTACGAAGAGTTGTCAATGTTCCGTATCAACTATCAGAAGTCGCCATGCCACCCTCGTTGACCGTTCTGCTTCGACTTGACTTTCTGTTCAAGTGGGCGAAGTCCCACATCAAGTATCTGGGCATCTTTTGCCCGGTAAAACGGAGGAGATATTTCCCCTCCATTTCCCCCCCTCTTTTGATGGTTATTAAAAAACATTTGCAGGAGTGGCAGCGAGGGGTGTTCTCTTGGTTCGGCCGCTGTGGCATAGTCAAGATGAATATACTGCCTAGATTATTGTACCATTTCCAAGCCTTCCCTATACAGATACCTGCCTCCTTCCTGAGAACGGTAAATAGAGTTCTTACCCAGTTTGTATGGGCCCAGAAACCCCCCTAGGTTGGTGCAAACTGTTCTTCGACTTCCAAAGCTGAAGGGTGGTATGGCCCTGCCAGATGCCAATCTTTATCATACTGCATGTCATCTTACTCGTATTTTGGACTGGACTCGTCGCCGCAACTTTAAACAATGGGTGCAAATAGAGCAATCCCCAACGTGAATGCAGCTTGACTCGTTGCCCTGGTGCCCACTGCCCCTTCCGAGGCAGGTTTCTGCCCATCCCACGGTTGGGGTGTCGATCCGGACGGCGTTGAAGGCTTTTTGCGAACTGTCGGTCGCACCGCCTCCATCTCCCCTCCCCCCGGTGGTTGGCAACCCAGCCTTCAGCCCGGGAATTAACGACCCTAGATTCCTAGACTTGAAACGTGCAGGAAAATCCCAGGCGTGACAGTTCCTATCCAATGGCCAATGGAAAAGCAGGCAGCAAATATTGGAGGATCCAGCCCTGGCAGGACTGTCTTTCTGGCAGAGGGTACAGCTTTCCCACTACATCAGATCGCTGCCCCACCCAGTGTCCTTTGGGAGAGAGCTGACCGCTTTTGAACTTCTATGCTTGGACCAATCCCCGCTGAGGCATGCGATCTCGCTAACCTACCAACTACTGGTGTCTCCGCCCGAGGAGCATCAACCTTCTTTAATCTCCCGGTGGGAGCGCGACTTGGGCCTCCAACTTACGGAGAGACAGGTTGATCGGATCATCCTTTTCACTCATAAAACCTCTATTTGTGCGAGGCTTCAGGAGACGGGATATAAGGTCCTATCCCGCTGGTATTACACGCCGGAAAAGATCCACAAGATGTTTCCCCAGAGCTCCGACTTTTGTTGGAGCTGCGGGGAGGAGGTTGGTACGCTCCTTCACGTCTTCTGGTCGTGTCGCCTCCTGCAGCCCTTCTGGACGGAGGTCCATCGGATCACGCAGAAGTTCACAGATCAGGTGCTGCCTTTTTCCCCTGGAGTCTTCCTTCTGCATCACCACGAGATCCCAGTTAAGGCCTACAGAGAATCCATACTGCCGTTCCTAATCACAGCAGCAAAAGGCTGCATTCCCTTAAACTGGAAGCAGACCCAGCCTCCGTCGGTGGCCGGTTGGTTGAGAAGAGTAGCGGATATCCATGCAATGGAGGATTTAGTAGCCACGGAAAGGGGCATGAATGAAAATTTTTCCAAAACCTGGTTCCACTGGCACAAATTCATCTATTCAGAGGAATACGGGCAGTTGAGGGTCCGGCCCCCCTGAAAGGGGTGGACTCTAGATGCTCCCCGGCTGGGGTGGTTGCGACTGGATGATGGTATTACCCCCCCCCCCTCCCCTTTTTTTTTTCTCTCTCTCCCTCTTCCCCTATCTCTCCACCTCTTTTCTCCCTCAAGCTTTTGTTCTTAACTCTGAACTCTTTTCTTGCTGCTATGTCAGTGTGTTAGAGCCGGTTAGTCACCAGACTCTCAATCTCTCTTTTTCTCCTTAAATAACAAAAATAAAAAACGGCAAACGCCGTAAAATGGGACATGCGGAGTACAGATGGCTCCCGCTCTTTTGAAAAGCGATGTGAGCCCCCTCGGCTAGCTTATTCCTACTATATGATGTTTCATGCATGTATATCAGTTGGGGGAATGCAACACTCGCTGTAATGTAACTCAGATGTATTTCTGTATGTCCCTACTTTCTAAATAAAGAATTTATAAAAAAAAAAGAACTGGGATATGTAAACTTTTGATCACGGTCATTTGGGTAGTTTATGTTGACTTCTATTTTGTATCACCTTTCTTTTTTGTGATTCATATTTGCAGAGCAACACCCAATTTATACACATCTTATATTTATGACCCTCACCAAGGCTACTTTCACACTGAGGCGCAACACCATAAGCGGTAAAGCACTGCTATTTTTGGCGGCGCTTTACTGTAGTTCTTGCGGCACTATTTGGCCACTAGTGGGGATCTTTTAAACCCAGCTAGCGGATGAAAAAGGGTTAAAACCGCCCGCAAAGCCGGAGGTGCTGCCCATTGATTTCAATGGGCAGGGCTCAAAGATGCGGCTAGCAGGACTTTTTTGAGCGTTATGCCAGTGCACCGCTTGTGTGAAAACCCTTGGGTTTTCACACTGGAGTGAGAGAAGAGGCTCTTTCAGGGCGCTTTGCATGTGCTATTTTTAGCTCTATAGCGCCTGCAAATTGCCTCAGCGCAAAAGTAGCCTTATGAAGAGGATGTTGATTTTTTTGCAGCTACAATGAATAACACCCACCACTTTTGTCCCCATAGTGTGGTAATTATTGTATCAAAAAACATCTAGGATGTACAAATTACCACCTTTACTTGTTTTAGGAATTAAAAATTCCACATGGCCAATCTTGTTTATTAAAATCTCCAATACGGACACTTATTTTACACTCGTTATCAAGTCACCTCTCCATCTTTGCCAGCTGAAGGGTCAATTAAATACGTTTAAATAAGCTAGCGCCAACAGCAGAATAAACCATTCAGCCATAACCCAAGGACCACCCACCGATATAATATTGAGTAGGGCCCCCTTTTGCCACCAAAACAGCTCTCACTCAGGGAGACATGAACGCCGCTGACCTCAGATAGTATGCTGTGGTATCTGGCACCAAGCATCGGTAGCAGTTTTTTTTTTTTTTTAAGCCTTGTAAGTTACAATGTGGTGCCTCCATGGACATATTTTTCCAGCACAGTCCACAGGTGCTCGATTGAATTGAGATTTGGAGAATTTGGAGGACAGGTCAACACCTCAAACTAGCTGTTGTGTTCTTCAAACCATTCTTGAACTGTTTTGCAGTATGGCAGGGGGCATGACACTGTTTCCATAAAGGTGTGTACTTGGCCGGCAATAGCAGGTGGTACGTGTCAAAGTAGCAGCAACATGAATGGTTGGGCTCAAGGTTTCCCAGCAAAACATTGCCTCCACTTTCCTTCTTCACAGATTGCATCCTGGTGCCATCTCTTCCTCAGGTAAGCGATGTACATGCACCTAGCCACACACAATGTAAAAAATAAAAAAAATAAAAAAAACCACATAATTCATCAGACCAGGCCACCTTCTTCCTTGCTTTATGGGCCACAGGTCAGCAGCGGCTATGCAGCCTCATACACAACTAACTGACGCCCATTTTTTTCTTCTTTCAAAACAAACTTCAGGAACAGCATTTTTACTTCCTGCCCAACATATTTCACCAACTTTCAGATATCATTGTAACAAGATAATCCATGTTATTCACTTAACCTTTCAGTGGCCAAAAAATTATGGCCAATTGGTGTATTTTTACTATGATAACGACAGTAATACCACTGTTTTAAAGTTTGCATCTCAACTGTTTGACAATATATTTCACATGTGGTACATAACAAAACAATTGGGCCACCCCAATTAGTGTTTACCTATGAGGATGCAATTACGCAGTTGTGCAGGCTTCCAAACCAGCTCTCTGATAATACGATTGTATGGACTTGGTTACACGCTTGTTAAGGCCCGTATACTGTGACTGAGCCATTTTTTTCAGCGCCTCTTCACTCAAGGTGCTGAGTGTAGAAAGCCCATTCAAATCAATTAGAATGCAATGGCTGCTTAGACACAGCCACTCAGCTTAATGTGGCAGGTGTGCGAATAAGTAGCCCCAAACAAAGTTTTTACAGGGCCAAGCAGACTGGAATGGGCTGCCTGCACACCGCACCTAAAAAAAAAAAAAAAAAAAAAAAAAAGCCTGTTCGTGGTATATCCAAGGAGTCAAGCAGACCTATAAAGTTATAATAATTTCGGAATGAATGGCTTGCAAATGGTCAGTTGAGAATTATTCAGTTCAACATGTCTATACACAGATGTACATAAAACCTTATCTCTGCTGCAATATGAAGGATCACTAAAAGATGATCACCTGTTACTGCTATAGAATAAGGCCAAGGTCCTTTCTTTGAAGAACTTTATAGGGGGGCAATGCTGGAATTTCCGAGATGTTTCTCCACTGTAAGCCCAGAGAATTGTGAAATAGTTAGTGCTTTTTCTGCTGCATTTATGCCAGTCACAGACTAGAAGGTACATAAATGAACTCCTGACAAAAATAATTATGGCAACTAACTATGTAAGCTTTTAAATACATTATGGCCGAGATTCTAAATTACTAAAAATGAGTATGCTAAAAATATACAGAAGGTCTATAAAAACATATTACACATATTTACTGAAGAATACTAGAACACGTTCACATTTAGAAACATCTACACAGAAGAATAACATTTGTTTTCTGAAGATTTTTTTCTTGATACAAAAAAAAAAAATGCTCAACAGATGCATGAACTATTCATATGACAATATTTTTATATGGCTCTGAGGATTTCTAACAGAGGTGTTGCTTTTCCCTGCTCAGGGCATAAATAAAAAAGATAGCAAGCCACAAAACCACAGATAACACATGTAGGATGAGGAGGAGATAATATAAATGTACTAGGCTTTTTAAATCATCTGTTTTAGCTGTCAAACATAAAACAATGGTTTGTACAAGGCAATTTGTCACCATTTATTTTACCTCAAAGTGTCATTGGTACATTTAAAGCAAACCTGTACAGGCCACCATTGAGGCAAACAAAAAGGTAACAGTGTAAAGATAGCATTGTAAGGTGACTCGGCTTACATCTACTCCTTCACCTCATCCCCAGCACTGCATTGTCAGCGCTCCTTGAAATAATGGGCAAAATGAGAATATACCTGACTGCCTTGCACAGGGCTCTGTTTACTTCCAGAGCAACTAATAGCCATGCCCAAGCAATGCCATGGTGGGGGGCCAGGCAGAGAGAAGGTGTGCCAACTGTGTACAACTATGACAGCTACAGTGAACTACTGACTATCAAGAGGCAGTAGGAAAGGCTCCCATGATATCATGTAGCCAAAGTGCTACGTGGTCAGGAGGCCCTCCTAGCAGCGTCTGTCATCACAGCCCTGCACCTGTAAAAAGGGTTAAAATATCCATGGCCAATAATTAAAAAATAAATAAGATATCGCAATTGTTAAAATACATTTAATCCAGTGTGGAGGTGGAGCCAACCATAGAGAGTCCATTTACTTTCTTTTCCCTCTTTACCTTGTGTAATAAAAATGATCTTTATAGGCATCCAAAAGGTTAAAATAAAATGTACACACAAAAGTGAATGCGTCAGATTTATGACTTTGTGTTTTTTAGATAACCCAGTTAGCTCTGGTGATCCTCTTTCACATATCAAATGTTTATCTTTAATATGTATACATGCATTTTTTGTTTACAAAAAAAAAAACAGTTTAAAAAAAAAATTATAGCAAAAAAAGTAATTTTTCCAAGCTATCAAGAGCTCACTCTGGTGTAGGGGAGGGCAACTAATTTTCCCAAGAGGCCACACAAGAAACTGGGACTGTCGTGGAGGGCCAAACTTAAAGTAGCAGTAAACTCAAAAACGTATATTAAGAATATTGCAGTTAACCAATTCTTACATGTGATAGCTGCATCAGTTTTCTTTTATAGGTTTGTTTTCATTTTTACCTGGTCAAGCCAGTAAGTCTGTTTTTCAAAGGAGTAAGCTGTCCTACAGATGTAGCAGTTACAGGGCTTAAAGCGGAGGTTCACCCTAAAAAAAATTATCTGACGCAAGTATGCTGGATGGGATGGTAGATAATGTTTTTAGGGTCAACTTCCGCTTTAAAACAAACCATTTACCGACAGGTGTGCTTATAATGATAAGCTTTCATGTAAAACCTTTATCCCAAAAGTAAAAAAAAGAACCGTTTCCTGTAACTGCTTATAAAGCATGAGCTGGGGTTCAGCTTTAATTTGTTAGTGGATCTAAATGTGTTAGTCCATCTAATACTCCCCGCCCCCCCAAAATTAACAATGCTGCTGTTCAAAAAGTGCCCCCTGTGTTCCCTCATCTAGTAAGGAGGCACTCTAATACGGGAGGCACGTTACTGGACAGATCACCAGCTAGAAAAAAAGAAAAAAAAAAAGGTAAAAAAGGACCAAAAACATTTATTAAAAAATATATAATAATAATGCTACTTCATCTAATAATTGGTCATTTGCATTCTATTACATCTTTGCTTTCGGCTTTAATTCTGCCCAATATTAATTTTGGACCAGAGTATGTAAAAATATAGAAAACAAATACCTGGGGCTAGAAATAATGGATAAAACTGCTACTGAAAAAAGGTCTCTTCCAGATGGGTTGTCGGGGGCTGGTTAAAAACGGGCAGCCGAGCCGTGATTATACCAGCTCCGGCCACCTACCTAAACTGTAAAACAACAGCCGAATGGGCTATGCACTTGTCGCAGCCACGATGTTCTGCTTTGTGGCTGTGGCATTTTTAACTCTGGGTACAGAGTTTGAAAAGCAGCACAGATTGTCAAATTATCTCACCGAGCTCAATGGGGCCACGCCACAACCATGTACAATACATGCGACTGTGGTTCATGTGATGTTCTCACACCAGAACGGAGCTTCCCTGCTGTACCCATTAGCTCCTCGGTCTCTCTACGTTCTTTTAGCTCTTTACATGGACATTCGTCAGCATGCCTCTCTGAGCCTGTCAGCTTCCTCAGTGAAGAATATGGCAGGCTCAGAGAGGCATGCTGACAGTGGAGGCATCCTGAGCCAGAGAGAGGCAGCCATAGGGCCAGATATGGTCCTAGTACCGCAATTTTTCCAGGTCTGCTCAAGGGGCAAATAGATTTCCCTTTATAAATAACTGTAAAAAAAAAAAAAGAATTCTGCCCCCTCCGGTGTCCCATTTGGCACCTTTCAGGGGGGAGGAGGGAGCAGATACCTGTGTAATACAGGCATTTGCTCCCACTTGCGGGCATAGATCACCTTGGTGATCGAGGTGACCTACGCCACTTCCGGCTCCCACTCTGTCCTCCATCGCTGTCTTCTGGGAGAGACACAGGTCCCAGAAGACAGGAGGGACCAGTGAGGAACGCACAGCGCGACCACAAGGCTTAACTTCCTGATTCCCTTACCGAGGAAGGCGGCAACAGCAGCAGATGAGCGACAGATCGGCTTCGGCTGCCGACATCGCGGGAGCCCTGGACAGGTAAGTGTCCATGTATTAAAAGTCAACCGTTTGGAGTATTTGTAGCTGCTGTCTTTTAATATATTTTTTTTTTTTTAGTGCGGACCTCCGCTTTAATATACAAATTACAGACATTTATGATTTCAGGCAATTTGAGTAAATGTTGGAATAGTTGGAATGTTTAGCATTAGCAATTCATTGATTTTAGTTGTTTGGAGAAATGCATTACAGTTTTATGAAGTAAAATTACAGTGCCTTACTGCAGAAAATAAGTAAATAGAACCATAATTAAAGTTTACCAACCTGCTGAATTAATTTACTGTCTTTCTGAACATTCTCTCTAGGAGGAACTTTACCAAACAACTTCCAGCCGGGAGCACTTAGTCCAGGTGATTTTAGATCTTTCGATTTTTTAAAGAAGTTTCTGTTGAGATAGAAAAAAGGCATTTAAGTATTTAATGTATTAACCAAAAGGCAAAACATTTTATTTTTAGTTTTGGATAAAGTGGAGAGGAATAAAACATCTGTTCGGGAGATTCACTCTCTAGGTTTGTCCTGCATACCATTAAAAAGTGTAAGTAAAAGGAGAAAAAAAAAAAACGAAACTCAAATCTTGGGTTGTCCCCAGAAAAGTAATGGAAATTGAAATCTTACAATGGGAACACTAGTTCTGGTGGCCTGATGGACCCCAAGGGATTCCCTTAAAGAGGTTGTAAACCGTTTAACTTTGTGCTACAGGTAAGCCTATATTAAGGCTTACCTGTAGATATCCCTGTGCCGAAGTGATCGGCACATGCGCACTGAAGCAATGGCACGTCGTGAGGATGATAGCAGAGGCTTCGATCTAAGGCAGGGGTGGGCAATTATTTTTTCGATGGGGCCACATGAGAAACTAAAAATATTTTGGAGGGCCGGGCCAAAAGGCTAAACTCAATACTGCATAAAATCAATTGTATTTCTTTATAAAAAGCAGTAAATATCATTGTTGGAAAACTGGTACGAGTACTTGTTATAGACATGGCACAGGAGGGGGACAGAGGCTGGGGACATGGCACAGGAGGGGGACAGACGCTGGGGACATGGCACAGGAGGGGGACAGACGCTGGGGACATGGCACAGGAGGGGGACAGACGCTGGGGACATGGCACAGGAGGGGGACAGACGCTGGGGACATGACACAGGAGGGGGACAGACGCTGGGGACATGACACAGGAGGGGGACAGACGCTGGGGACATGACACAGGAGGGGGACAGATGCTGGGGACATGACACAGGAGGGGGACAGACGCTAGGGACATGACACAGGAGGGGGACAGACGCTAGGGACATGACACAGGAGGGGGACAGACGCTAGGGACATGACACAGGAGGGGGACAGACGCTAGGGACATGACACAGGAGGGGGACAGACGCTAGGGACATGACACAGGAGGGGGACAGACGCTAGGGACATGACACAGGAGGGGGACAGACGCTGGGGACAGGCAGCCACTGTTTAATCAATAACAATTGATTAAACAGTGGCTGCATGTGATGGCACAGTGGCTGCGTGTGATGGCACAGTGGCGACAATTGATGGCACAGTGGCTGCGTGTGATGGGCACAGTGGCAACAATTGATGGCACAGTGGCTGCGTGTGATGGGCACAGTGGCTGCGTGTGATGGGCACAGTGGCTGCGTGTGATGGGCACAGTGGCTGCGTGTGATGGGCACAGTGGCTGCGTGTGATGGGCACAGTGGCTGCGTGTGATGGGCACAGTGGCTGCGTGTGATGGGCACAGTGGCTGCGTGTGATGGGCACAGGAGGGGGACAGAGGCTGGGGACATGGCACAGGAGGGGGACAGACGCTGGGGACATGGCACAGGAGGGGGACAGACGCTGGGGACATGGCACAGGAGGGGGACAGACGCTGGGGACATGGCACAGGAGGGGGACAGACGCTGGGGACATGGCACAGGAGGGGGGACAGACGCTGGGGACATGGCACAGGAGGGGGACAGACGCTGGGGACATGGCACAGGAGGGGGACAGACGCTGGGGACATGACACAGGAGGGGGACAGACGCTGGGGACATGACACAGGAGGGGGACAGACGCTGGGGACATGACACAGGAGGGGGACAGACGCTAGGGACATGACACAGGAGGGGGACAGAGGCTGGGGACAGGCAGCCACTGTTTAATCAATAACAATTGATTAAACAGTGGCTGCATGTGATGGCACAGTGGCTGCGTGTGATGGCACAGTGGTTGCGTGTGATGGGCACAGTGGCGACAATTGATGTCACAGTGGCTGCGTGTGATGGGCACAGTGGCAACAATTGATGGCACAGTGACTGCGTGTGTTGGCACAGTGGCTGCATGTGATGGCACAGTGGCTGCGTTTGATGGGCACAGTGGCTGCGTTTGATGGGCACAGTGGCTGCGTTTGATGGGCACAGTGGCTGCGTTTGATGGGCACAGTGGCTGCGTTTGATGGGCACAGTGGCTGCGTTTGATGGGCACAGTGGCTGCGTTTGATGGGCACAGTGGCTGCGTTTGATGGGCACAGTGGCTGCGTTTGATGGGCACAGTGGCTGCGTTTGATGGGCACAGTGGCTGCGTGTGATTGGCACAGTGGCTGCGTGTGATTGGCACAGTGGCTGTGTTTGGGAACAGTGGCTGTGTTTGGGAACAGTGGCAACAATTGATTGCACAGTGGCTGCGTGTGATGGGCACAGTGGCTGCGTGTGATGGGCACAGTGGCTGCGTGTGATGGGCACAGTGGCTGCGTGTGATGGGCACAGTGGCTGCGTTTGATGGGCACAGTGGCTGCGTGTGATGGGCACAGTGGCTGCGTGTGATGGGCACAGTGGCTGCGTGTGATGGGCACAGTGGCTGCGTGTGATGGGCACAGTGGCTGCGTGTGATGGGCACAGTGGCTGCGTGTGATGGGCACAGTGGCTGCGTGTGATGGGCACAGTGGCTGCGTGTGATGGGCACAGTGGCTGTGTTTGGGCACAGTGGCTGTGTTTGGGAACAGTGGCAACAATTGATTGCACAGTGGCTGCGTGTGATGGGCACAGTGGCTGCGTGTGATGGGCACAGTGGCTGCGTGTGATGGGCACAGTGGCTGCGTGTGATGGGCACAGTGGCTGCGTGTGATGGGCACAGTGGCTGCATGTGATTGGCACAGTGGCTGTGTTTGGGCACAGTGGCTGTGTTTGGGCACAGTGGCTGCGTTTGATGGGCACAGTGGCTGCGTTTGATGGGCACAGTGACCCCTCCCGGCCCTGCCTAATGTTATCACCGCGGCGGGGAACATTACAGACAGCGTTCGTTTGAACAGCTGTTTTCCCCGCCGCGCATAGACACTCCCCCTTGGACGGATCTGTCCAATCGCGAGCAAGGGGGAGTCACATAAACACTCCCCCTTGGACGGATCTGTCCAATCGCGAGCAAGGGGGAGTGTCTATGTGACTCCCCCTTGCTCGCGATTGGACAGATCCGTCCAAGGGGGAGTGTCTATGCGCGGCGGGGAAAACAGCTGTTCAAACGAACGCCGTCTGTAATGTTCCCCGCCGCGGTGATCAACGTTAACGCGATTTCGGCGGCGGGGGCGGATTAAAAAGGTCCGCCGGGCCGTAGTTTGCCCAGGTCTGATCTAAGGTAATACATATTGAGCTAGTATGCTATGTATACTAGCTCATTATGCCTTAGTCTTGCAGGTTTGATTTTTTTGTTTTTTTATTATTATTATTATTATTATTATTATTACAGGTTTACAACCACTTTAATTTGCAGTAATATTCTCTCACTTCCTGTTTTAACTATGGAACAGGAAGTGAAGGTTAATCTTCCCAGCATGTCGGATAACAGATTATTCAATTACCAAGAGCACATTTTTCAACTTAGTGTAATCATTCTTGCTATTCTATCATGAACTGCATGCCAAAAGTTAAGCAGAGTGACCTATGTGTAGGTGAACGTGCATTTACATACAGTATTGGTACGCAAAATCAAAATCTCATGAAAGCTTTAAGATGTTAATAGTTAAAAACCCATTTTAAATTTTCAGTTTTCACTAACCAACTTTTAATCCTGCCATGAAGGTACTTGATCAGACACATCCTGATAGGGTGAATGCACCCTGCCTCTGATTAGATGCAAGAACCTGAGTGGGGATTCCTACAACTAGCTGCGAGAGGCAGCCTCATAGAATAGAACATAAAAGAATCAGCCAGCTCACTAACCTCAGCCACTTGCATGTAATCACACACAGCAATCACATGCCACTGATTGGCCCTGGACATTGGATGCCTGCATACAGGGTCGATCAGTGCATGAGCAATTACATGAGAGTGGCTGTGATTAGCAGAAAGAACCAGAAGCCTCCTATTGCTTTCAATGGGTCAGCCAACTCACAGCTCTAATGAAGGTTGAAAAAGGTGGCGCAAACAAGTATTTGATATTTAAGGGAGTTCCTTTAAAAAAATAACACCTTTTTAAATATATAGCCATTACATATAAACTCACCAAAATGTGTTACATATTGCTTAGGAATATCATATGGAAAGGAAAATAAATACAAAACTAGGGATACATTTATGGAGACACAATACAATGAACCCAACCTACAGCTGTTCCTTTTTAGGACCATTACCTGGTCCCCGAAATGTATCCAAAGCCATTTTGCCAACACCTTACTGGGCCACATGCTTACACACTCAGATGTGGAAACGGGCAGTTAAAAATCATAACAATGTATACCAATGAGTACATTACAGAAAGTGCAGAGTGGTTGATTTACTAAAGGCAAAAAGACTGTGCACTTTGCAAGTGCAATTGCATTAATTCCCCCCCCGTCGCGGCCGATTCACGTGGTAACTCCCTCAGTCAAGTCACCTGAGGGGGGAAGTAATAAGGTTAAAAACATGATGGAGAGTCAGCCCGAGTCTCAGTGGCTGGGTTGAGGTTTGGTTATAAGAAGTGAATTGGTGAATGTTTTTCTGATAAATATCAAGTGATGGTTTCGTTGATTTAATTTAAACCAGTGAATCAGGCCGTGGCCAAAATTATTCCAACATGGTGACGTATGAGTTATAATATGGTTATGTCATATCTGTTATTTTGCTAAATAAAATATTGGAAAGAAATTATGTTGTAGTGCGAGTTTATCTATGCATGTCTGTAGGAGGTTTAGTTTATTGCATAATGCCTGTGGTCACATAGAGCTTGGCAATTGTGGTGAAGCTTCACTTTGTAAACCATACCCAATCAGGCGCAAGGAACATAAATTTTTTTTAAATAAACTTGCTTGCATATGATTGGATGATGGAAATCAGCAGCACTTCACATTTTTTAAGCTCTGGGGAAAATGAGTGCAACTACACTTGAAAAATACAGTCTATTTGCCTTTAACAAATCAACCACTTTGCAGTTTCAACAGACTTTTACATCTTACATTTAATCTGAACAACACGAGTCTCTACATAATAATATTTTTAACTCAATCGTTTTTTGTTAGAAAACAGTTTTTTTTATCATTAGGTACTAAGATTTCTAATTTCTCTGAATTATTTTTTTCCTGTTCTGTGTAGAGCGAGCAAAGATTATCCTAGATCAGGTATTTACTGTATTTCCTGGCGTATAAGACTACCTTTTACACCTAAAAAAAAATGGCCAAAAAGCAGGGGTCGTCTTATACGCCGGGTCAGCTGCTCGCATGCCTGCTGGATGTGCGGTAATACTGTATATAGCTTCGGCTACATACAGTATGAACCGCTTAGCCAATCCCGGTGAGCGATGTATTCAAATGAATACAGAGCCTGCTCAGATTGGAGTAACAACCTCTGCCAATCCGAGCAGGCCACATACAGTAGCCTGCTTGGATTGGCTTTGAGAGTCAGAGAGGCGTGGGCTGATGATGTTACAGCCTCTGCCAATCCAAGCAGGCTTTGTATTCATTAATGGAATACATTGCTCGCCGTGATTGGCTCCAGCAAGAAAGAAGAAGAATATGGCTCCAGAAGGAAGAAATATGAAGCATCGGAAGGGGGGTCGTCTTATACGGTGAGTACAGGCAAAAAAAAAAAAAAAAAAAAACTTAAAAAAAACTGTAAAATTAGAGGGTCGTCTTATACGCCCGGTCGCCTTATACACCGGCAAATACGGTACTGTTATTGTAATAATTTTCCCTCATGTCTTGTTATTGGATCAAGATGGGAGAGGGAAATACCTATTAGACTACAAATCCAATTTTTTATTTTTTTTTTACAAAGAGTGAGGGGCAGATTTTACAGGCGGAGTCTCCTTTTTGCAGCTTTGCATTTACTAACTGCTCTGGGGACAGGTGTTAGTTATCAAGTAAGGAATTGAAGAGCCATTCTCTGAACAGGGAAAAAGACAATAATACAAATCTCAAGAAGTTTTAGGCTGCTTTCACACTGGGGCCCCTTTACTGTATTAGTTGTGGCCCCCCCGTTTTCACCTGGTGATCTTGCCAGTAACAAACCTGTATTAGGCATGTTTCACATAGGCTTCAGCTTGTATAAGAGCAGTGTATACTGCAAGCTTTTTATACAACATTTGCAGAGCTTTCGGCAAGCTTAGTTTAAAGCAGTAGTAATCAAAAAACATATTTAAAGCGGAGGTCCAGCGAAAAAAAAAAAAAAAAATATATTAAAAGCCAGCAGCTACAAATACAGTAGCTGCTGACTTAATAAAATGGACACTTACCCATCCAGGGTGCCCACGATGTCGGCAGCCAAAGCTGAGCAATCGCTTGACTCTCAGCCGCCCCCGCCATCCTTCGGTAAGGGAATCAGGAAGCGAAGCGTTGCGGCTTCACTTCCCGGTTCCCTACTGTGCATGCGCGAGTCGTGTTTTGTGTCCCTACTGTCTTCTGTGACCAGTGTGTTTCCCAGAAGACAGCGGGGACCGGGAGGGGCGTGACTATGAGTGAGTCTATGCCTGGAAGTGGGTGAAAATACCTTTTTATAAAAAGGTATCTGCACCCCCCTAAAAAGTGCCAAATGTGACACCGGGGGAGGGGGGGGATCCGAAAAGCGGAGGTTCACTTTTTGTGGGGACCTCCGCTTTAAGTCTTAGTGTGCTAGTATGAATCGCATACTTGCACAGACTTATCTGAAAACAAAGACCTCCGGGGGGGTTTGGCGGGGAAATCAGGAATAACCACCGTACAGCTTGTTTTTTTTGTTTTGAGTTCGTGCCCCCTTGTGGTGGCTAGTCAACCTTTAAAATGTTGGTGGTTAATGTCGTTTGCCCTTTTTATGGTATGTCTCTTTGTACTTGGTGTGCCCCTTTTTGTTGTGAGGTCAGGTTTACATTTCTCCTCTTCTTACGGAATAACAAAGATTACAGGCTAAAGGCACAAGGTCAATTTGAGTTGCTCCGTGCCTTGTGATAGCTGTAATGGACAATCACGGTAATCACCGGTGTAAACAGTAGCTTTGTGTACATCTCTAAGATCAGCTCTGTTACTTTAGCCTGTGATCTGAGCTGGCACACTGGACACCCTTGCCTTATTTCTGGACTGCTGTTTATACTCCAAAAACGCACATGCACCACCCTGCCATTTGAAACTGCACAGTGGTAGTGAACAGGTTAAGACACTTTTTTTTCCCCATTATGCATCCATGTATATTCACTAAACTCAAGAAGCATTTGTTTCCTTTGATTAAAACTGGGCATTGCAAATTCTAGAGCTGTATTCAAATAATTACTCATTTCAAATAAAAGACACAAGTGTTCCAGTAAAAAGATAATATTTAGCATAATCATCATGCTGCTTCCATAATCAAAATAGAAAGATGGAGAAAAGAAAATCATGAAAAATAACCAACCATCTAGAAGTTTGCTAGCGTTTTTTATTTCTACAATTCTTGAGATCTACCGCAGCTATTTCCTTTTCTCTTCTTCCCCTGCGAATTCTGAGTGAAACCATGTGTCAAAGCATTACTATCCTGCAAAATTATGCAGCGCTGGTTGTGAACCCAGAGCATTCAACAAACAATTTCTTCATTGTTTCTTGACCTTGCTTTCTATCAGTGGAGGGATTCTGAGGCAATAACTAGAAAACAGAGAATTGTTATAAATGTATTACCACTATCAAAGAGAACAGTGAGACTAATAAAATAAAGATTCTACTGATATTCATTAGAGGGGAATGAGGCCATACAATCCTTTCCAGACAATATAAGGCGCGTCGTTTGTGTATTTTAAAATAAACATTAGGCGTCTGCCGCTGCTGTTTTTCCTATTTCCATTCTATCCAGCCACCATACTAGGGAGGTGCAAAGCCATCACTAGGCAGCTTCTTCTGTTCTTAGCACTGGCACCCTAATGAAGTAATCAGTGTTATCACTAGAAGTATATTCCAGTCAAGTCCTAATAAGGTTAAAGAGGATAAATTCTTGGCATTGAAAAATAAAAAACCTTCTGCGTGCAGCAGCCCCCCTAATACTTACCTAAGGCCCCTCTCTGTCCAGCGATGTCCACGAGTGCCTCAGCCATCCAAAATTCTCCCTCCCGATTTGCTGAGACACAGCAATGGCGCCACTGGCTGCTGCTGTCAAGGTCAGCTAGCCAATCAGAGAGAGGGGCAGGGCCAGGGCTCTATGCCTGAATGAACACAGGGTGCTGTGACTCAGCTCCGGTGCCCCCATAGCAAGCTGCTTGCTATGGGGGGGGAAATAAGCCGAACTGCTCCTAAACGTCTGTTTAGCAGCAGCAGTGTACATGAGGCCTAACACTAAACAAATGCTCCCATAGCGTTAAGTATGGGCTTTAGACTGGCATTTTACAAGCTTTAATGATGAGTTAAAGTGTTCCCCAAATGCTGTATGCGCCGTCGATTGTATAATTTGCATAGGCGTTTTGATGCACTTTAACCACTATAGCCCCGGGCCTGTTTTTCAGATTCGGTGTTTACGAGACTAAAACATTTTTTTTTGCTAGAAAATTACTTAAAACCCCCAAACATTATATATATTTTTTTCTAACACCCTAGAGAATAAAATGGCAGTCATTGCAATACTTTTTGTCACACCGTATTTGCGCAGCGGTCTTACAAGCACACTTTTTTTTGGAGAAAATTCACTTTTTTAAATTAAAAAATAAGACAACAATAAATTTGGCCCAATTTTTTTATATATTGTGAAAGATAATGTTACGCCGAGTAAAATGATACCCAACATGTCACGCTTAAAAATTGCGCCCGCTCGTGGCATGGCGTCAAACTTTTACCCATAAAAATCTCGATAGGCGACGTTTAAAAAATTCTACAGGTTGAATTTTTTGAGTTACAGAGTAGGCCCAAGGCTAAAATTATTGCTCTCGCTCCAACGATCGCAGCGATACCTCACTTGTGTGGTTTGAACACCGTTTTCATATACGTTCGCTTCTACGCGCGAGCTCGTCAGGAAGGCGCGCTTTAAACATTTTTTTGGGGGGTTTTCGCATTTATTTTTATTTATTTTACAATTTTTAACACTGAAATAAAAAAATTATCACTTTTATTCCTATTACAAGGAATGTAAACATCCCTTGTAATAGAAAAAAGCATGACAGGTCCTCTTAAATATGAGATCTGGGGTCAAAAAGACCTCAGATCTCATATTTAGGCTTAAATGCAAAAAAAAAAAAAAAATTTGGAAATGTAATTTTTTCAAATGACAAAAAAATGTTTTTGCTTTAAGACGCTGGGCGGGACTGACGTTTTGACGTCACTTCCGCCCAGCAGAGCTATGGGGACGGGTGAAGGAGATTTTTTCTTCAGTCTCGTCCCCAGTCACCAGCCGAACGGTCCCGATCGCCTCCGCCGCTACCGACGGCTACGGTAAGCGGCGGAGGGCGCGGGAGAGGGGTGGCCCTCTCCCGCCACCGATAACGGCAATCTCGCGGCGAATCCGCCGCGGAGACCGCCGTTATCGTGTACCGGACCGCCCACTGAAGAGATGAATATCTCGATTGTGGCAGCAGCTGCTGCCGTTACCGAGATATTCATCTTTAAAGTGATGACGTATAACGGCGGTGGGCGGTCGGTAACTAGTTAAAAAGGGGTTGTAAAGGGGGAAAAAAAAAAATGTTTCCCTAAATAGCTTCCTTTACCTTAGTGCAGTCCTCCTTCACTTACCTCATCCTCCAATTTTGCTTTTAAATGTCCTTATTTCTTCTGAGAAATCCTCACTTCCTGTTCTTCTGTCTGTAACTCCACACATTAATGCAAGGCTTTCTTCCCAGTGTGGAGAAAGCCTCTTGAAAGGGGAGGGGGCGAGCAGGCAAGTCAGGACACTCTCTATTTTGGCAGATAGAGAAAGGAGCTGTGTGTTAGTGGGGGGCCTGACACTCCTGTTCGCCCCCTCAAGAGGCTTTCTCTACACCAGGAAGAAATCCTCGCATTACGGTGTGTAGATAAAGACAGAAGAACAGGAAGTGAGCATTTCTCAGAAGTAATAATGACATTTAAAAGCAAAATGGAAGGATGAGGTAAGTGAAGGACGACTGCACTAAGGAAAAGGAAGCTATTTAGGGAAAAAAAATGTTTCCTTTACAACCCCTTTAACACTCCTCAAATGCCTGCATTTAAAGCCAGTGTGAAGGCCCTTTTTACACGGTCAGACCATTCAGGACATGCTGTCCGTTTTCATCAGATCTCTCCATAGGAGACAGCGGCGCTCGACAAGCCCCTCCCCACTCAGTGAGCAGAGAAGGACCTGTCATCCTCCAGCACAGCGGACTGCATAGCGACAGAGTCCGCCTCGTCTGAATGAAGCCTTAGGCCCCGGATGACAGGGCGGTCTCCGCACACTGTTCAGGGACCGCCCTGTGCTTTCTCCTCTCTCCCCTAAGGGGGGAGCCGATGAACACGGACCGTATGTCCGTGTTCATCCGATCCGCTCTGCAGACGGAAGAAAAAAAATAGGATTTTCTTCCGTCTACAAAATCTGATGTTTGCGGAGGCGGACGATTACGGGTGTCAGCGGATGTTCATCCGCTGACACCCGCAATCACATAGGGACCAATGCATTTCCCTTTTTCATCCACAAACGGATGGATGAAAAAGCGGACATATGGTCCGCAAGTGTGAAAGGGGCCTTACTCTATACAAAATGAAAAGAGGGTTGCCTTTAGTTTTACTATACAAAAGTGTCAATAGTGTACATTTTTCCATATCACCATTACAAAGAAAGTTGAGAAACAAACAAAAAAAATAAAAACAAAAACAAAATTTCAATTAATAAACGGACCATAATAAAATAAAATGACCTGTTAGCAAAATTTTAAAACAAAACAATGAAACTGTTTAAAAAATAAATAAAAAAAACAGTCTTTTTAATTTTTTAAAGCAAAAAATAAAATACCCAGCAGTGATTAAAACACCACAAAAAGAACCAGAGAGATGCAGTTGTCAGCTAAAAATATCAGACCACAATTATATATATATATATATATATGTGACGGTATCGGTATGATATCCCCGTCAACGTTCCCTTCTTCCCATAACGAAAATCACCCCAATATTCCACGAGGAGGGATATCCCTGGAATCGCCCAGAAAGCCACACATGAGACCAGCTTACTGCTTGAACAACACAGACTTTAATGTTATAACACACACAGCTTATATGTCATTTCCAAAACTGTTACAATGACAAATCTCCGCCCCCCTCACACTGGGGCTTCCATACAGATGACTAGGTAGACACGACGGGGCCGATGCTGAAAACACATTTTCTTTAGACAATGACATCAATGACGCTGAGCACTAGCTGTACTGAATACATCAACCAGACCGCTCGACCCCGCATATAGAGAGATAATTACCACAATGAAGCAATCAGAATAATTAACCCAAGCCACTTAAACCCAGCTCTCCTTCACACAACACAATAGATCAATTAACCTTTAGAAATAGTGAGGGGACATTAGCACATCAATAACCTGGCTAGCAGGGAGCAGTAAACTGAGACATATAGGCAAATGTATCACAATATATATATATATATATATATATATATATATATATATATATATATATATATATATATTACTGTGACTCATAAAAAAACTAAAAAAAAAAAAACGCAAACATGTATTAGTGCAGTTTTTTATTTTATTTTTTACAATGCTTTCTTTTTTTTTTTTTGGGGTGCAGCGTTTTTTTTTTTTTTTTAACAATTCACCGACTGCATTCAGAAAAGAAAGGAGCCGGTAAATTACAGATTTACCTGCTCCTTTCTCCGCTCTCCATCCTGACAGATTTGGGACAGGAGGGGAGCGGAGGAGCACACCGATTGGCGGACCAGGTTTAGTGGAATTATGAAGAGTATTCAAAACCACAAACTCAAATACCATTCACAAAACGAATACCACATTTGCACACACAGGATTGTCTACACCAAGATGAACAAAAGGATCATAGAAACCACACCAGAGCATACAGTCCCGGATTGAAACACTATATAAACAGGGAATTGATTACATTATTATATAGGTCGCTAAATGCATAGCACATTGCCAAGACTGTCACTCTCCTCATTTTACAAAATTAGCCTATTAGGGCAGACAGTCCGTCTACCAAAAATGCTTACTGGCATTTAGAAGAATTAACAGTATTGATAGATCTGAATTGGCGGTAGAGTGCCTTGCGTATTAGCTTAGTGATGGATCAACCAGCAGCCCTGCTTCGCCATCTCTGTGGTCCACAGTGCAATGCACAAAAATAAACACTCCCAGGTACAGTAAAGCATTAGCTTATACATATTATTCTCAAAGAAATCATACACTGCATTTATAAAACTCATCTGCAAACCACTTTAAAGGCCATTTCAAAGAGCAGTATTAAACCCAAAAGCAAACATTTTGCAGCTTACCAATTCATAGATTTGAAGGCTGTACTAGTTTTCTTTAGTCTTTCTTCCATTTTCAACTGGTGATCTGGCCATGTATCAGTTTATAGGGATGAGACAAATCATAACACTGGCAGGGGGTGCTTATAAGTATATGCTTTTATTTATTCATGTAAAACCTTTATCCTAAAAAAAAAAAAAAAAAAAAAAAAAAAAAAAACTGTTGCTGTAACTGACGTGTGAGCTGCACTGTCGCTTCAATTTGTTAGGATATTTACAGTTGCCACAAAAAGAAGGTGAACCCTTTTGGAATGATATGGATTGCTGCAATTGGTCATAAAATGTGATCTGATTTTCATCTAAGTCACAACAATAGACAGACAATCACAGTCTGCTTAAAGCGGAGGTTCCGCTGATTTCTTTTTTTTGAAGTCAGCAGCTACAAATACGGCAGCTGCTGACTTTTAAAAAATGGACACTTACCTGGCCAGCGCGCCCGCGATGTCAGCAGCCGAGGCTGAGCAATCGCTCGGTTGCTTCCGCCACCATCCTCGTGAGGGAATCAGAAAGTGAACTGCCCGATTCCCTACTGCGCATGCGCGAGGATCGGTGCTCGCCGTCACTGGTCCCCGCTCACTCCTAGGAACAGTGTTTCCCAGAAGACAGCGGGGGGTGTGACGTCACAGGCTGGATTCCTCGTGGGGATCAGAACCCGGAAGTGGTGCAAATACCTGTCTCAGACAGGTATCTGCACCCCGCTCCCCCTGAAAGGTGCCAAAATGTGTCACCGGAGGGGGGGGGGGAGGGATCAAAAAGGCAGGGGTTCACTTTTTGTGTGAACCTCCGCTTTAAACTAATAACACACAAAGAATTAAATGTTACCATGTTTTTATTGAACACACCATGTAAACATTCACAGTGCACGTGGAAAAAGTATGTGAACCCCTAGACCAATGACATCTCCCAGAGCTAATTGGCTTGAGGTGTCAGTCAACTGGAGTCCAATCAATGAGATGAGATTGGAGGTGTTGGTTACAGCTGCCCTGCCCTATAAAAAACACACACCAGTTCTGGGTTTGCTTTTCACAAGAAGCATTGCCTGATGTGAATGATGCCTCGCACAAAAGAGCTCTCAGAAGACTTACGATTAAGAATTGTTGACTTGCATCAAGCTGGAAAGGGTTATAAAAGTATCTCCAAAGCCCTTGCTGTTCAACAGTCCACGATGAGACAAATTTTCTATAAATGGAAAGTTCAGCACTGTTGCTACTCTCCTAGGAGTGGCTGTCCTGTAAAGATGACTGCAAGAGCACAGCGCAGACTGCTCAATGAGGTACAGAAGAATCCTACAGTGTCAGCTAAAGACTTACAAAAGTCTCTGGCATATGCAAACATCCCTGTTAGCAAATCTACGATACGTAAAACACTAAACAAGAATGGATTTCATGGGAGGATACCACAGAGGAAGCTACTGCTGTCCAAAAAAAAAAAAACAACATTACTGCACGTTTACAGTTTGCCCAAGAGCACCTGGATGTTCCACAGCAGTACTGGCAAAAAATTCTGTGGACAGATGAAACCAAAGTTGAGTTGTTTGGAAGAAACACACAACACTATGTGTGAAGAAAGAGAGGCACAGCACACCAACAAAACCTCATCCCGACTGTGATGTATGGTGGTGGGGGCATCATGGTTTGGGCTGCTTTGCTGTGTCAGGGATTGGACGGATTGCTATCATCGAAGGAAAAATTATTTCCAAAGTTTATCAAGACGTTTTGCAGGAGAACTTAAGGCCATCTGTCCACCAGCTGAAGCTCAACAGAAGATGGGTGTTGCAACAGGACAACGACCCAAAGCATAGAAGTAAATCAACAACAGAATGGCTTAAACAGAAGAAAATACGCCTTCTGGAGTCACCCAGAGTGCTGACCTCAACCCGATTGAGATGCTGTGGCATGACCTCAAGAAAGTGATTCACACCAGACATTCCAAGAATATTTCTGAACTGAAACAGTTCTGTAAAGAGGAATGGTCAAGAATTACTCCTGATCCTTGTGCACGTCTGATCTGCAACTACAGGAAACGTTTGGTTGAAGTTATCGCTGCCAAAAGGAGGTTCAACCAGTTATTAAAGTGGAGGTTCACCCTATTTTACAAGTCAGCCTTAAACACACGGGCTGACTGGCTGTTACAACAGTTCGCTGTCCAAAATGATTAAAAATGCTCCCATACCTTATTGCTGACATCTTCACCATGCACTTCCTGGTTTCAATCCCGTGGGAGTGGGGGATTCCTGGGAGCACAGCGTGATGCTGCCCAGGAGATCATTCTCTATACCTCAGCAGACGTAGTCTCGCGTGATTTCAGCACGTCACGTGACTCTTCCAGCCGGTCATATGACGAGGGCGGATACAATTCCGCCATTTCCCCTGAAGCAAATACATGAGGGCTTCAGAGTGCCCACGATGAAAACGTCCATCTTTCATTTTTATAAAACATCCTTTCCTGGACAATGACAATCCTGGTGGCTAGAAGAATGGCTCACGAGGGTAGCAGATTGAGTAAGGTATGAGGGCAAGAACGATCAAAAAAAAAAAAAAAAACACATTACCGCAGAACCCCCGCTTTAAATCCAAGGGTTCACATACTTTTTCCACCTGCACTGTGAATGTTTACATGGTGTGTTCAATAAAAACATGGTAACATTTAATTATTTGTGTTATTAGTTTAACCACTTAAGGACTGCCTCCTGCACATATACGTCGGCAGAATGGCACGGCTGGGCATAAGCACGTACCTGTACGTGGGTCACGCGCGTAACCCGGTCCGAAGCTCCAAGACCCGCGATCGCCGCTGGAGTCCCGCAATCAGTCCCCGGAGCTGAAGAACAGAGAGGTGTGTGTAAACACACCTTCCCAGTTCTTCACAGTGGCAGTTTCATTGATCGTGTGTTCCCCGATATAGGAAAACACAATCAATGACGTCACACGTCCACCCCTGCGCCCCTACAGTTAGAAACACATATGAGGTCACACAACATCTACAGCGCCCCCTAGTGGTTAACTCCTAAACTGCAATTGTCATTTTCACAGTAAACAATGCATTTTTATAGCATTTTTGTTGTGAAAATGACAATGGTCCCAAAAATTTGTCAAAATTGTCCGATGTGTCCGCCATAATGTCGCAGTCATGAAAGACGCTGAAAAACGCTGATCGCCGCCATTAGTAGTGTATATATATATTAATAAAAATGCCATAAAACTATCCCCTATTTTGTAAACGCTATAAATTTTGCGCAAACCAATCGTTAAAACGCTTATTGCGATTTTCTTTACCAAAAATATGTAGAAGAATACGGATCGGCCTAAACTGAGAAATAAAATTATATATCTTTTTTGGGGGTATTTATTATAGCAAAAGTAAAAAATATTGGATTTTTTTTCAAAATTGTCGCTCTATTTTTGTTTATAGCGCAAAAAATAAAAACCGCAGAGGTGATCAAATACCGCCAAAAGAAAGCTCTATTTGTGGGAAGAAAGGATGCCATTTTTGTTTGGCAGCCACATCGTACGACCGCACAATTGTCAGTTAAAGCGAGGCAGTGCCGAATCGCAAAAACTGGCCGGGTCCTTTACCTGCATAAAGGTCCGGGTCTTTAGTGGTTAAGCAGACTGTGATTGTCTGATGTTGTGACTTAAATGAAGATCAGATCACATTTTATGACCAGTTTGTGCAGAAATGCATATCATTCCAAAAGGGTTCACATACTTTTTGTGGCAACTGTACATCTGCGAGAACATCTAAGATCCAAGACTGACAATGCTGCAGTTTGCCATGCCCTTTATGCCTATTCATCCAGGGTAGGGGCATGCTAATAAAAGATGTGTTACTAACCAAATCACTAGGTGAAAACAGAAGAAAAAAAGCCTAGAAAAGAAAATGAATGCAGCCAACACATCTAATGATTGGCATCTAATAAAAGACAATTGCATGGTCATGCAACGCTGTAGCCAAACCCAGTTTTTATCATTTTATTTGAGACGAATAGAGATTTCTCTTGGTGGTATTTTCAGCAGCCCCAAACTTACAAGGAACCTCCACCATGCTTCACTGTTGCCTGCACAAAGTCCTTATTGTACTGTTCTGCAGCAAACAAACTGCTTCCTGCTAAAAAAATATTTCATATTCTGATTCCTCAGTCATTTCTCTGCACCCCAGTGTCTATGTCTTTGTTCATAGTTTACTTGCTTAGACTTGTTTCCAAGTCTGAGGTATGGGTGTACCTGGGTCCAACTGGTTTCTGCCCGTTCTGTACCGATAGCACTGCTAGACAGCTTCCCATGTTGAAGGGAAGTAAGCATGTGGAGTCTTTCATCTGCTGCATTAAAGCAGAACTTTACCCATAATAACTTGAGGGAAAAAAAATGCTCTTTAGCAAGGAACATATATTCCACATTAATATTTAGGCTACCAAAATTAGTGTGTGCTGTAAATTGTCTCCAGCAGTGCTCCCGTTTCTGCTTTGCTGGAGGCTGCCATTTTGCTGAAGACCACAAGCCCTGAGCAGAAGTATAGCATAAAGCAAAACTAAATCGGTCGATTTAAAGGTTTCAAGTCCTGGAATTTAAGGATTGCCAACGGTCATATTTGCTTGTTTCCTCAACCAAACTGTCAAACCATTAAATGGCTGATGTCATAACTGATCACATGTGCATAACCATGGCAGTTGCAGATCAAACAGAAGAAACTTCCATGGCTGTAAGGGTGCTTTCACGCCGGGGCGTCGGCAGTAAACCCATGCTATTTTTTGTGGCACTTTACTGCAGTTTTTGTGAAGGTTTAAAATTGCCTGCAAAGCACCGCTACAGTGGCAGTTTTTGACGGTGCTGCCCATTCGTTTCAATGGGCAGGAGCGGTGGAGGAGCGGTGTACACACCGCTCCATCACTGCACCAAAGATGCTGCTTGCAGGAGTTTTTTTAATGTCCTGCCAGGGCATTGCCTCAGTGTGAAAGCCCTCTGGTTTTTACACTGAGATGACTGCAGGGGAGCCGTTTTTTCAGGCGCTATTTTTAGCCCAAAAGCGTCTGAAAAATGCCTCAGTGTGAAAGGGGTCTCAAGGATAGAAAGGTTTACTTCCACGTGAAGGCTGTCAGCAGATCGGCCTCTACAAACTCAGTAGTACCTTTAAAAATAGAGAGCAACCGAGCATGTGCAGGGTGAGACGGTGTATTACTGGAATTTACACAATACAATTTTACATAACTATACCTGCAAACCTGCAAAAGGGACCAGCGTGAAGTGATCTAGCAGGACTTAATTTTCTGACTAATGTTCCACTTTAAAGCGGAGTTCCACTCTAAAACGGAAGCTCCGCTTGTTTGCGTTTGGCATCTTTTAGGGGGGGGGGGGGGGGATAGGTACCTGTATTTAACAGGTATCTGTCCCCACTTCCGGGAGACCTGGCTGCAGCGAGATTCATCAAGCGCAGTAGGTAACCGGCCGTAAAGCCAAAAAGGCTTCACGGCCGACTTACCCTTACCACAAATGGGGCAGCACCTGAGAGCCGATCGGAAAATCTGCTAGGGTGCAGATAACGCGCGATCCCTGGACAGGCAAGTGTCCCAATATTAAAAGTCAGCAGGCACAACAGGGTTCGACAAAATCCGGGCGCAATTGCGACTAGAATTAGCGACCTGGCACCCAGATCAGATAAGGAAGCTTAGGCCTGCAGAAGGCCGCGGCCTCAATTACCAGCCAGCGTGGCGGGTGAGTTGGGAGCGCACGTAGACACCCCATCCTGTGTCTCCGTGCGCCCCCACCTCGCCGCTCGGACCGGTAATTGAGGCCGCGGCCTTCTGCAGGCCTAAGCTTTATACTTTGATCTGGCGCCATCTTGTGGTGGCCGTTGGCATGACAAGTAAATCAGCAATTATAATGGAGCTTCCCCAGTGTTTTCACTGCCATCTCCTACCCTCTAATTATAACCCCCAAACATTATATATATTTTATTTATTGGCGTATAACACTCACTTTTTTACCCTGAAAATAGAGGGTAAACTGTGCCTGCGTGTTATACGCAGGCACAGTTTATATGCATGGTCTGTGGAAAGTTTTTTTCCTGAAACTTCCCTCTTAAAGTCGGGGTGCGTGTTATACGCCGATAAATACGGTATACATTTTTTTATTATTCTAACACCCTAGAGAATAAAATGACGGTCGTTGCAATACTTTGTCACACCGTATTTGCGCAGCGGTCTTACAGGTGCACTTTTTTGGGAAAAAATACACTTTTTAATAAAAAATAAATAAAAGACAAACAGTAAAGTTAGCCCAATTTATTTTTATTTTTTGTGAAAGAAAATTTTACTCCGAGTAAATTGATACCCAACATGTCACGCTTCCAAATTGCGTCCGCTCGTGGAATGGCGACAAACTTTTACCTTTTAAAATCTTCATAGGCGACGTTTATGTGGTTTGAACACCGTTTACATATACGCGCGCTACTCTTGTATGCGTTCGCTTCTGTGCGCAAGCTCGGCGGGATGGGGCACGTTTTCTGGCTCCTAACTTTTTTATCTGGCTCCTACATTCCAAGCAAATTTGTCAAACTCTAAGCTACAATATTTGTGGCTGCTAATTTGGCTGCTAATTTGGAATTGGGGGGGGGGGGTGTGTGCGCTGGAGCGCTGCTTTAAGTTTCCTTGGGCGACCACTGTGTCTATGGTCCTCAGTGTTGCCCGTCTCTGTGCTTCTTCAAAAGAACTTGGACAGTACATCTTGAAAACCTAGTCTGCTTTGAAATCTTTGACTAGGAGAGACCTTGCCGTTTTTGTCTTATTGCTGTGTCTTGCCATGGTGTACAACCTGTGACATTAAATTGTGTTCCATAACCTCACCTGGAGTTTGGCCGTTCCTCACCCACTTTTTAAACCTCCTACACAGCTGTTTGTTTAGGTTAATGACTGTTTAAACCTACATATGAAATTGATGAGCATTAGCACCTGCTTGGTAAAACTGGTTAATCTTATAACCAATATAATTAGTCTAACCTTACAATACAATTGGTCTGTTCCTACAAAATCCCTGACTTCGAGCAAGCGTAGGAACTAATGCTGGTTTAAAGCCAAAAAGATCGTCACACCAAAGATTGGATTTGATTTAGATTTGTCTTCTGTTCAAAATTCGCATTTTGTAAATTGATAAAAAAAAAAAAAAAAATTAAAATATAGTATATTTTTTGAAGCATGCTTACTTTACAGAATTTATTGACACTTCCCTAAAACTTTTGCACAGTACTGTAATTATTTTCTACTGCAGTGGCCCTTATTGTGATTCTATTAATAACCAGTTAAGAAGAAAAAAAAATTACAGAAAGTCAAACCTAATCTAAATAAACACGTGAACAATGTAGTGGGATTCCTCGGATATTTTTTGGGGGGCTGCCAGATAGCCTATCAGTTTAATCTCTGAATAGGGAGGAGAAATGTCAATTACATTGTTGTAACCTCAATACTTTTCCTGACAGAAACAATATGTAGAATTATACAAAAACACACCCTTAAAAATTAGCCCATATTTACTAGTCATAAGAGAAGACTCTTGAAGAAGATAGTTACAGTACTTCATAATTATGATTTACACTTAGTAACTGTTCCAAAAGGGAAACAAACATGGTACTGTAGATTTCATGGGCAAGTACGCTGCTGTAAAATGTGCAGTAAGCACAGAAGGAATATTACTTTCCTTATTTAGGTGTAGCCATATGCCACACTTTACAAAGTACTCTGTTTTTTACACTCCCAGAGAAGTAACAGCTAATGTAATTAAAAGTAATACAAATCTGTCCTACAGCCTAGGTTCACACTGCTGCGAAATCAAAATTGCGGAAAAATGCGCGATTATACCGCGATTTCGCGGCTGCGATTTTGGCCGCAATTTAATGTAAATCGCGGCCCGAAATCGCAAAAAGTAGTACAGGAACTACTTTTTGAAATCACAGATGCGGCGTCGCACTGATTAGGACAGTGCCATTGCCGACAATTTGAGATGCGATTTGACATGTCAAATCGCATCTCAAATCGTACCCAGTGTGAACCAGGGCACAAACTGAAAAACAATGCCAGTAGGTGCATTGCAAATTAGCATTTGTTTCCATCAGTACAAAGCAGGTAAGAAGGCATACACAATGTTTCACCTTCTGTAGTGAAAGCAAATAATCATTTGATTTATTAAAATTGAAGAAGATATTCATTCAGAAGCAAAAAGATAAAAAAAAAAAAACACACCCCCCTTAACCGCTTGCCGACCGCCGCATGTATATGCACGTCGGCAGAATGGCACGTACAGGCATATGTGCGTACTGGTACGTCCCCGCCTTTCCGCGGGTCGGGGGTCCGATCGGGACCCCCCGCTACATGCGGCGGTCGGATTCCCGCGGGGAGCGATCCGGGACGACGACGTGGCTATTCGTTTATAGCCGCCCCATCGCGATCGCTCCCTGGAGCTGAAGAACGGGGAGAGCCGTATGTAAACACGGCTTCCCCCGTGCTTCACTGTGGCGGCTGCATCGATCGAGTGATCCCTTTTATAGGGAGACTCGATCGATGACGTCAGTCCTACAGCCACACCCCCCTACAGTTGTAAACACACACTAGGTGAACCCTAACTCCTACAGCGCCCCCTGTGGTTAACTCCCAAACTGCAACTGTCATTTTCACAATAAACAATGCAATTTAAATGCATTTTTTGCTGTGAAAATGACAATGGTCCCAAAAATGTGTCAAAATTGTCCGAAGTGTCCGCCGTAATGTTGCAGTCACGAAAAAAAAAAAAAAAAAAAAAACGCTGATCGCCGCCATTAGTAGTAAAAAAATAAATAAATAAATAAATAAAACTATCCCCTATTTTGTAAACGCTATAAATTTTGCGCAAACCAATCGATAAACGCTTATTGCGATTTTTTTTACCAAAAATAGGTAGAAGAATACGTATCGGCCTAAACTGAGGACATTTTTTTATATATATATATATATATATATATATATTATATATTTTTGGGGGATATTTATTATAGCAAAAAGTAAAAAATATTGCATTTTTTCAAAATTGTCACTATTTTTGTTTAAAGCGCAAAAAATAAAAATCGCAGAGGCGATCAAATACCACCAAAAGAAAGCTCTATTTGGTGGGAAGAAAAGGACGCACATTTTGTTTGGGAGCCACGTCGCACGACCGCGCAATTGTCTGTTAAAGCGACGCAGTGCCGAATTGTAAAAACCCCTTGGGTCATTTAGCAGCATATTGGTCTGGTCCTTAAGTGGTTAACTGGCTGTCCATGTCACAGTTAAAATATCCAGGGGTTAGGAAAGCAAAGCTGGAAATTTCCAGTGATGCAGAGAGGAAACCTGGAAATACAGAACACACAACTTTCCCTGCTCTGGTAAACCTCAGTGTTATTTTCCAACTTCAGTAACAGCAACAGATATGACTCGAGATCTATTTTTCAAAGGCTGTCAACCAAAAAGCTGTGCACTAAAATTCCTTATGGGAGTTGTGCGAGGACCATTACCAGGATAACACTTTTGAATCACAAGACAAATTTTTTACTAACTACTGTTATTTCGTTATAGATTTCCTAATAAATTACTTATTTTAGTTTCTTTTGCGTTACTTGGGAAATGGAAAAAAATAAATAAAAAAATACAAGTGTGCATAGCACCTACTGCCCCCTGTCTTGTTAATGAATAATAATCAAACTACTGAATAACCAAATTCTGCGTGCTTTCTAAAATCCAAATTGGTCAGTATATTATTGTAAATCATTTTGTGAATAAAGCAGTAGCCTGGGAATGTTTGGAAGAACTGAATCTATGCTCCGGGAGAAGGGGAGTTGGAATAGGGATTAATTAATGAATATTGATATGGATAAATCAAAATAAATTTTGTTCCACTTCATGATTGTGTCCCACTTGTTGATTCTTCAAAAAAAATGTTATATATATATATATATATAAAAGTTTTATATCTTAATGTTTGAAGCCTGAAATGTGGCAAAAGGTCGCAAAGTTCAAGGGGGCCAAATACTTTCGCAAGGCACTGTATGTCTTGTGTAGCAATTGTATATGCTTTAATCACCTTAGCTCCAGAACCACTTCATGACCTGGCCATGTTTTGTTATTCAGTACTGGGCTTTTTTACCTGGTAATTGCGCGTTCATGTAATGCTGTACCCAAACAAAACGTATATCATTTGTTTTCACAGAAATAGAGATTTCTTTATTAATTACTGTATATATACTCGAGTAAAAGTCAACCCGAATATAAGCCGAGGCACCTAATTTTACCACAAAAAAAAACTGGGAAAACTTGACTCGAGTATAAGCCTAGGGTGCCCATATGCATGCCTCATTGTGCCCATGACTAGACTGACGTTTAACATGGGAGTCTATGGAAGGGGTGCCCGGATTTGAAAAATTAGTGCTCCCCAGCCGTAGGTCCCCCAGACAACAAACATGGCAGACTTGTAGAGGAAGAGTGGGCCTAGATATGTGCTAGGTTTGGGGTCCAGGGGGACCTACGGCCAGTACCGGGTCCCCAAATCCGTGAGATCAGGCACAAAAAGGTGACTCAAGTATAAGCCGAGGGGGGCATTTTCAGCACAAAAAAAATGTGCTGAAAAACTCGGCTTATACAGTAAATAAAAAAAAGGGCAAATATTTTTTGGGAAATTTTTTTTTTTTATAGAATTAACCATTTCCCTCACCCCGGCCGACATATGACGTCCTTGACAGAGCGGGGATATCTGAATGATGCTTGCAGCTACATACATCATTCAGATGTCTTTTAGAGTCGGCAATTCCCTACACGATAAGAACGATCATAGCGGCTAGTCAGCCGCTTGATTGTTCTTATGGGCGGCGGTGAGTCAGAGAATGATCTGGCGGTCCCGGATGCTGACCATAGAGATTTCCGGTGGACCACATGGTCCCCGGGGTTTCTATGATCATTCGGAGGACGGGTGTGAGTTTAAAATAGGGCTGCAACTAACGATTATTTTCATAATCGTTTGAGTTGGCCGATTATTGTTTTGATTAATCGGATAATATCCTTAAAAAAAAAAAATGTTTTAAATGTTTACATTTTTTTGGGCCAATTTGTTGTTGGGCAGATAACAAAACACAAATTGCCGCAAAAACACATTACATGCTTTTCTGCAGCTTCTCCATTGAAGTATTGTGAACCAATAAAAAATCAAAATAGCATAGTTTTGCGTTAAAGTCCTTGCCCTTTCCAAATACGCAGTAGCTGTTAAAAAATCCTGGATGTGAACGTGTCCCATAGGAAAACATGTAAATGAACTGTAGTGTGTTTCTGCAAAAAGCACCAAAAAACAGAGGTGTGACCCCAGGCCTGAGATGTTTAGTAACATAATGGGGTTAAAAAAAACAAAAAAAGCACAAAAAGAGCAAATAATCACTACTGTAAGGGGTTCATTTTTTTACTGTGGGACAGTGAAAGTAATATTTACAGTAGCGATTTGCTTTTTTGTACTATAAAAGGGCTAAATTTAGTTGATTTAATTATGTTACTGGCCGATTAATCGATTATGAAAATTATAATCGATTAATTTCATAATCGATTAGTTGTCGATTAATCGATTAGTTGTTTCAGCCCTAGTTTAAAAGACGTCACGCCTGGCCT
This sequence comes from Rana temporaria, assembly GCF_905171775.1. Taxonomy (NCBI): domain Eukaryota; kingdom Metazoa; phylum Chordata; class Amphibia; order Anura; family Ranidae; genus Rana; species Rana temporaria. The sequence goes on along the minus strand of NC_053496.1, from coordinate 85,659,011 downwards.
CTGCATTTAACAAACATCACCACTATTTTTATTTATTTTTTATTTCAGGCTTTCCAGCCAAGGAGATGAGATGTGGGGTCGAGGCAAACCCACTCTGCAGGCGCGGTAGATCTGAGGGGAAGCTCTGAAATGAGGGGAAGCTCTGCTGATTTTATCATCCTAACATGTGCAAGCAAAAATGCAGTTTTAAATTTTTGGAGTGATAAGTGGATTTGCCTTTACAAAAAAAATCCAAATAAGTGTATATTACTTGGTTTGCATGTAAGCATGTAATATATTAAAAATATATGTGATCAGTGCAAATACTATACACCGCCATCGTACTGACACTGGCATCTAGGACGATCAAGGGGTTAAAAATGCATGCCTAACAATGTGTATAATTGGCTGCTTTTTACTAAAGCTCTCCTTGTTTCTTATCATAAACTTCCAATGTTTAACACTGTGGGTTCAGTGAAGACATACCATTTGAGAGACATCTTTTTACATTCTACATTCTTCTGCTATGATGCTACAGCAGTTGTGAACACAGTCGTTACTGTAACTTGAGGCCATGCTTGCCAATAAAATAAAAAAAAAAAGCAGTGGAATGGAATTGAAAGAAATGAGCCCCTAGGACTTTGCAAGATCAGATAGAAGGTTTCCCTGAGATTGAAGAAACGATTTATAGGACATGCCAGAGCAATAAACAAGACTGCTGTGTGAAGCAGAACAAAAAAAAAAAAAAAAAAAAAAAAAGGATCTTGCATCACGCAACTGCAAAACATATGTAGGATTCTTCATGTGAAGACCTGATTGGAGACATCCATAAAAATAAAAATTAAAGGGGTTGTAAAGGAATTTTTTTCCCCCCTAAATAGCTTCCTTTACCTTAGTGCAGTCCTCCTTCACTTACCTCATCCTTCGATTTTGCTTTTAAATGTCCTTATTTCTTCCGAGAAATCCTCACTTCCTGTTCTTCTGTCTGTAACTACACACAGTAATGCAAGGCTTTCTCCCTGGTGTGGAGAAAGCCTCTTGAGGGAGGAGGGGGGCGAGCAGGCAAGTCAGGACACTCTACTTTGCAGAAAGCGAAAGGAGCTGTGTGTTAGTAGGCGTCCTGACACTCCTGCTCGCCCCTCCCCCCTCAAGAGGCTTTCTCCACACCAGGAACAAAGCCTCGCATTACGGTATGTAGTTACAGACAGAAGAACAGGAGGTGAGGATTTCTCAGAAGAAATAAGGACATTTAAAATCAAAATCAAAGGACGAGGTAAGTGAAGGAGACCTGCACTAAGGTAAAGTAAGCTATTTAGGGAAAAAAATGTTTTCCTTTACAACCCCTTTAAGGTGACCAGTTGACCAAATTCAGACGGACGATAGTGCCATCATGTAATGACCGATAAATCATCCAATAGACATAAACACATTTTTTGTTCATTTTTTTTACATATACCTAGTACAGACAGTTCAGACGGGAAACACATTAACCTTTCAATTTATTGTTCGGCAGAAAACTTCCAAACTTGTCCTTGTGTTTTTGGCTCATTTTTCCGTATAGTGTATGGCCAGCATTACACTGCACATCACCCTGAACACACCATCCCCACCGTGAAACATGGTGGTGGCAGCATCAAGTTGTGGGGATGCTCTTCTTCAGCAGGGACAGGGAAGCTGGTCAGAGTAGATGGGAAGATGGATGGAGGCAAATACAGAGCAATCCTAAAAGAAAACCTGTTAGAGTCTGCAAAAGACCTGAGCCTGGGGCAGAGGATCATCTTCCAGCTATACTACAAAAAAAAAAAATTAAAAGTGACATGCAGTATGGGAAGCTATATAAGCAGCATGCAGAACTTAAAGTGTGACTTTTGTTTTTTTTAGCATATACCTTTCCTTTTCAATATGCAGTAGTATAACTTTCTGTAATGTCAATGTAATAGTCTAATAATCTGGAGGTGTTCCATACACAGCTGGTGTGCAGAACACACCCTGAAATACAATTTATTGCTTCTGTGATTGGTTCACAGATTTCCTCAGAAGTCTGCACTAAGATACAAGTGCTACACATATATATCCATTTGCACTAAGATACAAGTCAGATTTTAAAAAGGTATGCAGGCGCTCCACCTTTCCTCATTAGAGCCCTGCAAGTACATCAGCTGATCAGTAATGAAAGAGAATCTACCTAAAAGACATAGAAGAAACAGCTACTTCTTCACAAGAGAAACAGGTAGGACTCTTAACAGTTTGTTAAAATCCCTGCAATGTACATTGACCATCCAACAGGGATTGTTTTTGTTTTTTTAAAGAGGGGGTTCACTGCAGGGGGGGGGGGGGGGTAATTAAAAAGTCAGCAGCTACAGGTCCTTGACTTTTTAATTAAAAAGGAAACTTATATGTCCAGGGATCCAGCACTGTCCTAACCTGGGCTGGTTCTTTACTAGCCTTCAGGTTTCTGGCACCAGCATCCTAACTGTGGGCAGCCAGCTATGCTGCTTTCAGCTTAACAGCCAGCTACCCACTAGGCATGCGCAAGCCACACGGCACTTTGTTAATGGTCTCAGAAGACTGCATCCACTCTGATCGCCTAGGCCAGTGATGGTGAACCTTGGCACCCCAGATGTTTTGGAACTACATTTCCAATGATGCTCAACTACACTGCAGAAAACATGATCATGGGAAATGTAGTTCCTAAACATCTGGGGGTGCCAAGGTTCACCATCACTGGCCTAGGCCATCCAAGCAGACGTGGGAGCAGGTACCTGTCAAAACTAGGTACCCACTCCCATCCCCAAAAAATGTCATGCTAAATGTGGCTTAAAGCGGAACTTCCCCTTTTGGGAGGAGTTCCACTTTAAGACAGAACTCCAGCCTAACCTTCAGTAAGCCCTCAGGCTCCTCTTATCCTGAAATGATTTACCCCAATTTCACTGCACACTGAGCTGCAGCAAATCAGATTCAGTCCGTTTCATTTCTGTCTGGAGGACATTCAGCATTATTTCGCTTTTTCCTCTCCAGCCTGTCCCTTTCATTTAGAGGATTTCAGTTCTTTTAATATTGTGGAGTTACCTAGCTGCTTCCTGTTCAGTGTACCTATATAAACGTCCTGGATATTTTTGTTTGTTTTTTTAGAGAGTCAACAATTAGTTTTCATCTAGCCACCCAATCACTTTTAGGCTGCATTCACACCTAGGCGTACAAAATCGCGGCGTTTTGTCCCGCGAATTGCTGCGACAAATTGCAGCGTTTTGTACCGCGATTTGCGGCGACAAAACGCCGCGATTGTGAATGCAGCCTCACCCCCTCTATGGAGATGGTTCACATCTCCTATGCCTAACGCCGAAAGCCGCCTGAAAAAAAGGTCCGGGACTTTTTTTCAGGCGGCAGGCGTACGGCGTTCGGCGTGGAGATGTGAACCATCTCCATAGAGGGCAATGCGTTTTCATCCCTCCAGCGTCTCGGGGCTGCTGCGGCGTCACACTACAGGTGACAAAACGCCTAGGTGTGAATGGGGGCTTACAGGGCCTGAAGCAGACACTAGATAATTTTTCTTTTGGGTTACCATAGTGCAGGTCACCATTTCATGGGAGTGTAAAACTTTAAAATGTTGACATATTTGGTATTTATTTGGCAAAACATCATTTATATTTTACTAAGAAATTGGGTATTATGTTGTGTCTGTATGCGTGAAAATGCATTTTTTTTTTTATTCCTGAAAAATTGTTTGATAAACAGCAATGCAAATATCGTGCAACATAAAAAAAATAGCAAAATCACCATTTTATTTTTTGCATGGCACTGGCCCAAGTTGTTCTTCAGCCATGAAACATGTTGGGCGAAGTCTGAGTGGCAGACACCATCACTCTTTCTGGCAGAAAGCTTTTGGCCGATACATGCTGTATTACGTTTTTTCTCTTACCCATTGGTGCCTTTTATAATAAAACTGACAGAATTTCAAATTGAGTCTGTCCTTTTTCTTCTCCATGGTCCATTCATAATGTTTTGAGGAATTGTGATGGCCGCTTATGGGGATTCATCGGACAGTTACCCTGGATAGTGCGCATGAGTTTATGACCTTTATGTTAGAGGTCTGATATCTCTGGTAAGGTGTTGTGTTCGGTGTTGGAGTAGAGTAGTGATCGGGTGTGATTTCCAATCAGCACTTCACCTGTGGACGGACTTTGTTTCTTTCTTTTAATCATTTTTATTGCGAATTCAAGTAAGAAGACAATACAATGAATAATATAGCCATAGCAACTGATAAATCATATTTCCTCTAGGCATACAGCTCACCGGATAACATCTAGTTATCTATATTTTTCAAATATATACAAGAAAATAAATAAAACGTTATCTTCTGCTTAACGCACAGCTTTTTCCCCTCCTACCCTCTCTCCTCCATCCATAGGAGAGAATGGATAACACAAAAAAAAAAAGAAACTTTGTTTCTACTGTGTATTTTTTTTCCCCCCATTTACATTAATATATTGTTTGCAATTGTGGGACATTGTTTAACATAAACACATTTTTGTTCACCTTTATATATTTGAGACATTGGGGGAGATTTACTAAAACCGATGCAGCTTTGCATAGTACCCAATTAAGCTTTGACAATAAAATCTGGAAGCTGATTGGTTTCTATGCAGACCTGCAATAGATTTTGCAGTAAATAAACCCCACTATGTGTTTTGGTTATCAATTACACTTATGTTGCTCCAGTCTTATGGCACTTCTTGAAAAACAAACCCAATACATTGTAGTAATGGTACAAAAAGTTGACTTCTGTGACTGTTCCAATATGTACTATGATTACTATCAGGGGGAAACTCTTTTTAGTGCAATTAAGAAAACACACTGCATAAAAACCGACATTTTCAGGGTATAACATACAATAAACCTTTGTCAGATTTGTCAGCCCCAAGGAAAATGTGACATAAAGCAGGGGTTGACAAATTTGCTTGGAATCTAGGAGCCAGGTAAAAAAGTTAGGAGCCAGAAAACGTGCCCCGTCCCGACGAGCTTGCGTGCAGAAGTGAACACATACATGAGCAGCGCCCGCATATGTAAACGGTGTTCAAACCACACATGTGAGGTATCGCCGCGATTGGTAGAGCGAGAGCAATAATTATAGCACTAGACCTCCTCTGTAACTCAAAACATGCAACTTGTAGATTTTTTTTAAACGTCGCCTATGAAGATTTTAAAGGGTAAAAGTTTGTCGGCATTCCACGAGCGGACGCAATTTTGAAGCGTGACATGTTGGGTATGAATTTACTCGGCGTAACATTATCTTTCATAATATAAAAAAAAAATTGGGTTAACTTTACCGTTGCCTTATTTTTTAATTAAAAGTGTGATTTTTTCACAAAAAAGTGCGCTTGTAAGACCGCTGCGCAAATACGGCGTGACAAAACATATTGCAACGATCGCTATTTTATTCTCTAGGGTGTTAGGATAAAAAATATATATAATGTTTGGGGGTTCTAATTAGAGGGAAGAAGATGGCAGTGAAAATAGTGAAAAATAACATTAGAATTGCTGTTTAACATGTAATACCAACGGCCACCACCAGATGGCGCCAGCTCACATCTGGTGGTAATAACTTGTAATACCAACGGCTCACCACCAGATGGCACCAGCTCACAAAAAAATAAATAAAAACAATTTTTTTTTTTTTTTTTTTTGCCCCCCCTTCCAAGCCAAGTCGCCAGGACCCTATTTCTAGTCGCCATGGCGACCTGGCGCCCGGGATTTGTCGAGCCCTGACTTAAAGTGTTACTAAACCCACAACAGTAAAATCTGTCTGTATATGCAGCATAGAATGCATGTTTTACTCACTTTGGAACTTAAGGTGGTAATCCTCTGCATTGTGTAAAAAGGCTGTTTTATCCTGTATACATAGATACTCCCCTCCTGTACTGTCTATCTGGGGAAGGCCAGCCGACCTGCACATGCTCAGTTGTGTCTTATGCTGGAGAGAACATTTACTTGTTCTCAGAGATAGCAGGTCACATGATATTGACATCACACATGTGGGTGTGTATACAGGCTGCAGTGGAAATCTTCTCCTTCCTGAACTCTCAGCACTGGAGAAACGGTGCAGTTTATCATGTAACCATGGTATACATATCATTCAAAAAAAGGTATATAGTGGCAGTATTTTAATGTAAAAGGAAGATCTATAAGCTGTGGGCACTGTGGGGGCAGATTAACTATTTACATATTACTGGGTTTAGTAACACTTGAAAAATAGTGTCTCATGAGAAGCTCATGCACCTTTTCTATTTGAATACATGGACAACATTATTTTGCACTAGGGATGCAAATGGAATGAATCATAATTAATTAGTTGGCCTAATAATCAAAACAATTACCTTAAAAAAAAAGCGTGGTGTATAATTTAGTTAATAAATGAAAAAAAAAAAGCAATTTATTCTTAAAATGTCTCTATGCAATGATACATATAAATAACTAACTATATGGTTAGGAAGCAAAATCTCCAATCCACTCTAAAAATAACTGACAGATTAGATATACTGTATATACTATTAAGAGGGTGAATCTGATAAATATCACCAGATATCATTATTAGAAATAATAGAAAACTTCTTGGTAAAAGGAATGTGGTTTTCATTCACAAATTACATTTATTTTAAAACTAAATGTTAAAAGCAAGTGAAAATTTCAAACAACATTCTTTCATTCAGCGAATGTACAAAGATTTTTCGTTTGAATATTCTTGTCTGAAAATTGATCAGTGTGACCAGCATGAGGCTCAGTACACACCTATGTAGTTTGCTTTTAATATGTTTTGCAGTGTGTTTTGATGATGAGTTTTGTGCACGTGATTTTGCTGCGATTTGCATTTATTTTTTATTTTTTTTTGCCCAATTTGTTGTTGGGCAGATTAAAAAAGACAAATTGCTGCAAAAACGCAATACATGCTTTTCTGCAGCTTCTCCATTGAAGTATATTGAACCAAAAAGAGCACTGTTTTGTGTTGAAAAAAATTCCTTGACCCTTTCCAAATAACGCAGCAGCTGAAAAACCCACAGATGTGAACGTGTCCCATAGGAAACCATGTTAAATGAACTGTAGTGCGTTTCTGTAAAAAACACATAGGTGTGGACCCAGGCCTAAGATGTTTAGTAACATAATGGGGTACAAACTAAAATTAGCCCTTTATAGTACAAACAGGGCAAATAATCGCTACTGCAAGGGGTTAATTTTTTTACTGTGGAACAGTGAAATATTTACAGTAGCGATTTGCTCAATTTGTACTATAAAGAGCTAGGAAAAAAAAAAAATTTTGAACCCCATTATGTTACTGGCCGGTTAATCGATTATGAAAATAGTAATCGATTAATTTCATAATCGATTAGTTGTTCGGCCCTAAATGAATCTATCACTCGCATCTTGGAAAATAGATCAACGATTGAAAGAAATTCATGATGCTTGCAAATGCATCCGAGACAGGTAAAGTGTATCTAAACCCAAGAACACAAAGGTTATCTAATGCAGCTTAAAGTGCTTGTAAACCCACTTTGGTCATTTACACCTACAGGTAAGCCTACATTAAGGCTTACCTGTAGGTGTTGGCAACCTGCACGGTTTAGGAGATATTCGCCAATGAAAGGCGCCGTAGACAACGACGCGCAGGCGCACTAACAATAGCCCGCAAGCATGCACGGCGTGACGTCATCGCAGCTCCGGCCAATCACAGTGCCAGAGTGGCGATACCTGGAAATAACCTCCGAGAGCGATGGATGCGGCGGAGGGGGACACAAGGACAGCTTCTGGTGCTTCGTTCTAAGGTAGGTACATGCATAATGAGCTAGTATGCTACAAGGATACAGAATTTCTGTCAGGATCAACGGGTAAGATTTTATCTCAAGAATACCAGCAATGACTCCTAATAGACAGGCTCTGGGTTCACTGTTACTATTCAGAAAAGGCCAGCAAGCACCTGACAGTATCATTTACACCAAGTTGGGGCTTGGACAATTTTTTTTTAAATTTAGGATCCAGCTAAAAAGTTTGGAGCTAGTTTTTTTTTTATTTAACCACTTGCCTACTGGATACTTTCACCCCCTTCCTGCCCAGGCCAATTTTCAACTTTCAACGCTGTCACACTTTGAAACTCAATTGCGTGGTCCTGGAGCACTGTACCCATATAATATTGTTATCTTGTTTTTGTTTTTTTTACTCAAATAGAGTTTTCTTTTGGTGGGATTTAAATCACCACTGGGTTTTTATTTATTTTTTGCTAAGTAAACGAAAAAAGACCAAAAATTTTGACAAAAGAAATAAACCCAAAATGTTGCAAGTAAGTAATTTTTCTTCTCCACTGATGGGGCTGCACTGACATGTTGCACTGCCAGACACTGATTGGCACTAATGATCAGTGCCCTTATCAGTGTCCTGGGAAGACGTCAATAGATGCCCTGCCAGAACTGGACAATCAAGCTTTAGCCGTCTTTCAGCTGTAGTGCAGTCAGCAAGCGAATGTCGGATGCGTACGGCTGAAATAAGCACAGGCCCCCGGGAGACAATTTCTAGTCACCATGGCGACCTGTCGCCTGGGATTTTTCGAGCACTAGTTGCAATGTTCTGCATAATACATCAGGTTTTTTAAACCTATTGCTCGGCTTCACTTAATGTTGATAGATTTAGGCCCCTTTCTGATGGGGCAGACTCCATCAAGCGGATTCTGCCTGCTCAGCGGGGGGAGGAATCTCTTCACTGATCCCTGATGAGCAGGTGAATGACGAGTCTGTGTCAGCTCCACTATGCAGAGCAGACACGGACAAAGGCTACTCTCCAATATGGGGAAGTCGGATGGAAACAAACTGCCTGTCGGTTTCAATCCAAATGCCTTGCTTTTTAGAGGCAATTAATAGGCAGTGAGGAGGCGTTGTGATGTCTCAACGCATGTTTTAACCCCATTTTTGCCAACAAATACAAAAACCACTTGCCTACATGAGTGGTGCTCAGTGGGCTTCCTAGCTGCAACACGTTGGATAGTTTTTCCTGCAGGTGCAAAGCGACAGATTGCAACTGTATTATGTAAACACTGCAGTCATCTGTCATTTTCAGCTGAAAAGGCATATATTTTACTTTAACAAAAAACTGCCTATGCAGATAAGGGGCATCTGCTGACAAAAACAAATGGCAGCTTTGAACAAAGTTGAATAATTCTCTTGCTTTAGGTCAGGGGTAGGCAACATGGGGCCCTCCAGCTGTTGTGGAACTAAAATTTCCCATGAGGCATTGCAAGGCTAAGGCTGGCAGTTACAATTACTCCTAGAGGCATGATGGGACTTTTAGTTCTGCAACAGCTGGAGGTTGGATGTCTACATCTGGAGAGTTAAAAATCTGGTGCAGCTGTACATAGTAGCCAATCAGCTCCTTGCTCAATTTAAGGATACGTTCACTTTTAAAATGAATAAATGCATTTCTTGCAGGCTAAAAAAACAAAACAAAAAGGAAATGTGCATTTACTTTTTTTTGTCGAAGCCTAGAAAGCATTGCACCAGCGATCATGCAGGGCCTCTACAGACTCGTCGGTGTATCTGTCGGCTCGTACACCATATGGGCAGGCAGTTAAGCCTCGTACACACAATACGATTGTTGCCAGGGGATTGACTGTTGTCCTAAAATCTTACCTTTAGTACGCTCCTTTTGACAATTGTTGTCCAACTTTCGAAATGTTGGAAGACAGGCTAGTAAATTTTAGGCGGACAATGGTCTGTTGTTTGATTTTTGTATCGTCAGTACACAAGTCCGTCACACAAAAATCGAAAGTACAAACAAGCATGCTCGGAATCAATGCTCACCTGACACGTAATTAGCAGAGGGTGGTGGTCAAGAGCTGAAATTCCTAGTAGTACATAACTACATTTGTGTTTGTGGCACGACAATTGTGTACCGGTAGTATGCAAGACAAGATCCAGACACACACCCTTTTGACAAAAATCAGACGCTCGGTTGGCCAACAATCATACCGTGTGTATGAGGCTTATGAATCAAACTACCACAGCTCTTAACAGCACCCTGGCAGTTAAAGAGGAAGTAAACACCAACTATGGCCGCATCCATATTCACCCATCTTTCTTCCAGGTCCGCAGGCTCCGGCTGTGTGACTGGCGGAAATTGCGTGACGTCACTCCCGCGTGGGAGCTGCCGGTCACGGCACAGGGCTCTGAAGAAACCGCATTCCTACAGACCCGCATGAGCCAATAATGTGATTGGCACAGTATACAGTAAATATCTCCTAAATGGTGCACGTTTAGGAGATATTTACAGTACCAATAGGTAAGCCTTACCTATAGGTACATACAATCAAGGAAAGTTTACTTCCTCTCTAATTGAGAACTACAAGCAGACAGTTGCAAAGGATGTTGGTACCTGTAGTATTCACAGACTACTGCTACAATAACATGTTACACTCTGTATATGGGTGTAACATGTTATGAAAGGTGAATGTAGTCTTTAAAGGAGGTGTCTCAAACTGGTGGCCCTCCAGCTGTTGCAGAACTACAAGTCCCATCACGTCTCTGCCTGAGGGATACATGCTTGTAACTGTCAGCCTTGCAAGGCCTCATGGAACTTGTAGTTTCGCAACAGCTGGAGGGAAACCCCTTTTAGGAGATAAGTTAACTTTCTAGAAAAAAGTGCATTTATTTAATTTTTTAGCGCCTGTAAAGCATTGCACCAGCGATCAGTAGATCACTGGTGCCATGCAGGTCTATCAGAGTACCTGTGTGCCCATACGGGCAAGCAGATGCACAGACAGGAAGAATCAATGAACTACCACAGTGCTCCACAGAGCGGTAGTTCAGTGAGAACTACAAACCAACAGCCACAAAAAGATGTCAGGGCTGCAGTTCATTCACACACAGAACTCTGTGAATGAATAATGCGGCCGATTTGAAAAAGTAGTACTTCATATTTCCATCGCACACGTTCTTGGCGAAGGCTTTAGAATTTTCGGGGCTCCAGCAACCACCAGCTGGAGACTGAATCAGAAAACCACAATAAGGATATTTGCCAGCACACCACGGATCATCAGGTAGAGTCCAAACCTTTTTTTATTGAAGCATGATCACATCACAAAACGTTAGTGCAACGTTTCAGAGTCACACAGGACCCCTTTGTCAGGCATGTGATGACACACAGCGGCTGCAGCATTGGGAACAGGATCTGGTAGAAGGAGATCACACTGAGGTCAGTGATCATGCTATATACGCCTACAAGCATTCTGCTATCACTGACCGGCTTTAGCATGTACTGTCTCTGGGCAGTGCTCTGATCCCTGCCTATGGAGTGCAGCAGGCCTGCGTTGACATGGCAGCTCAGTGACATTAAATGACAGGCATGACATTCATCTCTGGCAGCCTCCCTGCAATGCACAGAGTACCCACCCAATGGAGCACACACCTGGCCCCTCCCTCGTGGTCCTGTCACCATGGAGATGTGAGTAAAGGGGCGGAGCTCACCTGGAGAAGAAGTCAGCGATCCCCGTCCTCCAGGGCCGCTCCCCGTCTTGCTCCTGGGCCCCGGGGTCCCCCTCCGGCAGGCTGAAGCCGTCATCCAGGTGGTCAGGGGCGCTCTGCCGCCGGCTCACCTCGAACGTGTTGCGGGAGCTCCGGGTGACATCTAAGAAACGGAACCGATCGGCTTCTGCGGAGACGAAGTATCCGGCCACAGTGTGCGCGCTGAGCGGGGAAGAGTCGGAGCTGGACGAGCTGCCCGGCTGCGGAGGTGGGGGGGCGCCGGGCGGGGAAGAGCCGTCCAGAGGGTGGCTGTCTAAGGAGCAGCACTGACGGTGACAGGAGCATGGCGGCCTCTCGCTCACCCCTCCGTTAGGTAGCCGAAGCTCCGAGTCCCCGGGGGGGAGGTAGCCGCCCACGTCACCGTTGGTGAGCCTCATTCCGGTAATATAGAGCTGTAGAATGTCTCTGCCGTCCCCGGCCTCCTCCTCTTCTTCCCCCTCCTCGCTCAGGTCCTCCCCGCAGCGCTGGAATACAGGACCGCCGCCATCCTCCGGCCCCACCATTTGCTTACACGAGCTGCTGCCAGGCCGGCCCCCGGGAGCGCTGCAGGGGCCGCCACCTCCTGCTGCCGGTAAAGCGCTCCGTGGTGGTGGGCGGGGACCCACCGCTAAACAAGGAGCTCCCCAATCCGGGGGTCTGACAGGAACGTCCCTCCTACGCACCGCTGTCACATGATGCGTCTACACGGAAGTCCGGCAAGCTTCCGGTCGCGGGGGGTTCTGGGAGCTAGGAAGACCTGCTTGCGTTCCAGGGTGGTTAATGGTTCCTGGTGTCTGTGTCAGCTGTAGGGCTCGAATTCCCACAAGTGCTAAATCTTTCATCCAAATTCTAAATTGTCGCATTTGTCAATTTTAAAAGCCAATTTAAAGGAATAGTAGTGGTAAAAAAAAAACACTTGTGGATTTAAAGGGACACTAAAGGCAGAAATGTTTTTTTTTTTTTAAATAACAAACATGTTATACTAACCTCCGCTGTGCAGCTTGTTTTGCACAGAGTGACCCGGATCCGTGCCTTCTGGTGTCCCTCGGCGACTGTCTCGGCTCCTCCTCGCAAAAGCTTTCCACGTTCATGCAAGCTCCCTCACATGGTGGAAAGCTTTTGCGAGCGCGCTCCCGTGATACATCGGCGGCCATAGCCGCCGACTGTATCACTCGGCCCGCCCCCCGGCGCGCCGCGTCATCCGCTGTGATTGACAGCAGCGCCAGCCAATGGCTGCGCTGCTATCAATCCACCCAGCCTAGCCAATCAACGCCCAGGCTTGGACCCGAGCAAGATGACAAGCACGCGCCCGGGACTTTCAAACGGTGAGGTAAGTAAAACGGGGGGGGGCGGTACCATCGGATGTTTTTTCACCTTAATGCATAGGATGCATTAAGGTGAAAAAACTTTTACCTTTAAATAACTTCTTTTGTGGTTATTTCCCCTTTAAGGGGGCATGGTAGGGTGCGTGTCCTATGCCTACATAGATTTTCTAGTAGGTGTATCTCATTCCCATCTCAAAATGTTGGGAGGTATGATTTAGCATAGCTCCCAACTGTCCCTGATTTGGAACAAAGTCCCTCATTTTGGTCTGATCTATATAGCTGTGTATAAAATGCACTTTTTAGCTTTCAAAAACTGTTTCCCAGTGCTAAACCTTTCATCCAAAATTGCTGCATTTCTAAATTCTAAAAGCCAATATAATAAAGCACTTGTGGGTTTAACCAATATTTATTTTTTTGTACAATTCTCCTTTAACCACTTCAATACCGGGCACTTTCACTTCTTTCATTCCCAGGCCAATTTCCAGCTTTCAGGGCTCTCGCACTTTCAATGACAATTGCGCGGTCATGCAACGCTGTGCCCAAATGACATTTTTATCATTTTGTTCACAAAATAGAGCTTTCTTTTGGTGGTATTTATTCACGACTCTTTTTTTTTTTTTTTGGCAATATAAGCAGAAAAAGAGTGGAAATTATGAAAAAAAAAAAAACAATACAGCACTTTTTTCTTTCTATTTTAAAAGAGATCCAATAAAACCAAATTTTGGCATAAATTTAAGCCAACATGTATTCTGCTACATGTCTTTGGTATATAAAAAAAAACCTGTTAAGTGTATAATAATTAGTTTGTGTGATCACGGACAGATGTGCGCAGATGATCACGGACATGTGTGCAGATGATCATTGGGACATATGATTTTACTGTCATATATGTGGGGGACAGGTGTTTTTACTGTGTAAGGACAGTGTTTTGGGGACACTATTTTGGGGACTTTGTGTGTTTACACTGTGTGGCGACACTGGGCCAGTGATCAGTGTGTAAAAAAGAGCTCATACTCACTGATCACCGGCCAGCTGCAGAGATCGGCTCTCCTCTCCTCACCGACAACTTCCGTGTGAGGAGAGCCGATCGCCTAGCAACCGACTCTCGATTTACATCACATGACGACTATGATTGGACAAAGCCATCATGTGATCAAGAGGGCCAATCACAGAGCCCTCCTGCCGATCGGAGATGCGCTGTGTCCTGGTGACGCGAGTGCATCATTTCTGAACGTCCACTCAGAAGGAGGAAGCGCCCACCCGGCCTGAAATGTGCAGTGGCCGGATGGAATGTGGTTAAGGGGGCATGGCAGGGGGTTTGTCCTATGCCTACTTACGTTTGCTAATATGTGTCCCTCATTCCAATCGTAGAAAGTTGGGCAGTATGGTTTAGGTGTGTCAAGCATTTGAGTATTAATTAATTCAATGGCTAATATGAATGTTTTCTGGCCACTGGAATGCATTAATGCTCAAAAACTTGACAGATCTAGCATTAAGCCCAGGTTCATACTAGGCTGCGGGAGGAAAGCTGTGCAAATTCAGCTAAACTCCCACAGCTTCACTCATGCTTGTCAGTTCCGATTTCAACTGTGATTACAGAGACATCTGTGCAGGTTTCTGGACAGATGTCAATGTAAATCGCGCACCGAATTCGCAAAAAGTAGTATAGAAACTACTTTTTGAAATCGATGCGGCATCGCACCGATTAGGACGGTGCCATTGCCGGAAAATGACGCTGATTTGACATGTCAAATCGCTTGTCACATTGCACCAGTGTGAACCAGGGCTAAAGCGGTGTTCCGCCTGGGGGAAAAAAATCAAAAGTGGACAAATACAAATACTGTACCCAGGGCCATCGTTAATATTGATTGAACTCTAGGCAACATTTTCTTGACGATTGTGATTGGTTGCCAGAGGTTACAGTGTATCATTACCGCTCACTGACTGACTGCTAGAGGTTATAGCACACATTATGGCTCACTAATTATTTGCTAGAGGTTACAGCACATGACTTCTGCTTGTTGATTGGTTGCTAGAGATTACTGTACATCAATACTGCTCACTGATTGGTTGCTAAAAGTTACTGGACATCCTTACCATTCACTAATTGGTTGCTAGAGGTACTGTACATCATTACTGCTGATTGATTGGTTGCTAGAGGTTACTGCATATCCTTACCTCTCAATGATTGGTTGCAAGAGGTTAGTGCACATCATTACTGTTCACTGATTGGTTGTTAAAGGTTACAGCACATCATCTCCTTACTGCCTGCACACCATGGACTGGGGAGGTGAGGGGACCCATCAATAGACAGAAAACTCACAGGAATTCTAGGACTCCTGGGATCAGTGGCAATGCTGGGTGGGGGTCGATCAGTGCAGTGGCAATGCTGGGGGGGTTGATGGGATCAGTGGCAGTGGTGGGGGGATGGGATTAACTAGGAGGTAGTACACTGTGGCAAATTCTGAATCATGTAGAGCAAAGCTGGAAATCTTTGGCAAGTATATAGTGGTGGATTTTACACTGATCACCAATGTAATGGGGGAATTTACACTGACCACCAACGTGAGAGGGGATTTGCACTGACCACGGTGTAAAGGGGTATTTTATGCCACCCACCAATATAAAGAGGGATTTCTACACTGACACCAATGTAATAGGAGCGTTTACACCAACCACCAGTGTAAGGGGGAATATATAATGACCTCCATGTAAGGGGGAATTTACATTGACAACTATTGTCAAAGAGATTTGTACAGACCAGTAATGTAAGGTGACACTTCTACACCAACCACCGATGTTAGCGGGTGTTTACACTGACCACCAATGTAAAGGGGGTTTTACACTGACTACCAGTTTAAGCAGGTGAAAAAAAGAAAGTTACCGCTCCAGGTGGATTGTGTTAGGATGATCAGTATGGTCTCAGGAGAGAAAAAAAGTAATTTAAAAGTACTCACGGCTGTAATGAATTGTCGGCTCCCGGCAATACAGAGAAAAGTCATTGAAAGTCATTGATGAAAAAAAAAATGCGTGGGGGTCCCCCCAAATTCAATTACCAGGCCCTTCAAGTCTGGTATGGATATTAACTACTTAAGGACCGCTTCCTGCACATATACATCGGCAGAATGGCACGGCTGGGCACAAGCACGTACCTGTACGTCCTCTTTAAGTGCCCAGCCGTGGGTCGCAACCCGGTCCAAAGCTCCGCGGCCGCGGGACCCCTGGACACGATCGCCGCCGGAGTCCCGCGAACGGTCCCCGGAGCTGAAGAACGGGGAGAGCTGTATGTAAACACAGCTTCCCCATTCTTCACTGTGGCGCTGTCATTGATCGTCTGTTCCCTGATATAGGGAAAGGCGATCAATGACGTCACATGTCCAGCCCCGCCCCCTACAGTTAGAAACACATGAGGTCACACCTAACCCCTTCAGCGCCCCCTAGTGGTTAACTCCCAAACTGCAATTGTCATTTTCACAGTAAACAATGCATTTTTATAGCATTTTTTGCTGTGAAAATGACAGTGGTCCCAAAAATGTGTCAAAATTGTCCGATGTATCCGCCATAATGCCGCAGTCACTAAAAAGAAAAATCGCTGATCGCCCCCATTAGTAGTAAAAAAAGATATTAATAAAAATGCAATACAACTATCCCCTATTTTGTAAATGCTATAAATTTAGCTCAAACCAATCGATAAACGCTTATTGCAATTTTTTTGGAAAAAATATGTGCAAGAATACGTATCGGCCTAAACTGAGAAAAAAATGTTTTTTTTATATCTTTTTTGGGTGTATTTATTAAACCAAAAAATATTGGTTTTTTTTTCAAAATTGTTGCTCTATTTTTGTTTATAGCGCAAAAAATAAAAACCACAGAGGTGATCAAATACCACCAAAAGAAAGCTCTATTTGTGGGAAAAAAAAGGACGCCAATATTTGTTTGGGAGCCACATCGCACGACCACGCAATTGTCAGTTAAAGCGACGCAGTGCCGAATAGCAAAAACTGGCCAGGTTCGTTACCTGCGTAATGGTCTGAAGTGGTTACCTGCATCAAATTTAAAAAAAAAATGGCGTGGAGTTCCCCCCAAAAATCAATACCAGACCCTTTATCCAAGCACATGACCTGGCAGGCCACAGGAAAAGAGGGGGACGAGTGAGCACCCCCTTCCTGAACATACCAGGCCACATGCCCTCAACATAGGGAGGATGCTTTGGGTGTTTAACAAAGGGGACCCCCAGATCCCAGCCCCCCCCCCTATGTAAATTGTTAAGCGGTACATTGTACCCCTACTATTTCACAAAGAAAGTGTAAAAAATTGCAAAAAAACAATTCCTTTATTAAAAAAAATAAAATATAGATTCCAGTGGTGGTAATCCACTCTTGGTCTCCACTCCAGTGCTGTCGGTATCCTGTGATGGATGATCTTCTCTCCAGGCTCCAGCGATGAAGTCCAGTGCAGCGAGAAACAGCATCCTGTCTCCACCGGAGACCCCCCCGGGAATGACGTTGCGGCTGCCTGGCAGGTCTTATGTAGCTGAGGGCGGAGCCACCTGCCACGTGACCCCATCCCCCTCTGACGCAAGGGGAAATCCAGGCTTTCCCAGTGACGTGACGGGTGACCCCGCCCCCCTCTGATGTAATGCAGATGCAGGTTTCCCTTTGCATCAGAGGGGGCGGGGTCACGTGACAGGTGGCCCCGTCCTCAGCTACATGAGACCTGTCAGGCTGCCTGACTTTTTTTCCTTCAGAAATGACAGTTTGTGCAGGGACAGTTCTAAGCACAGGAAACAAGCGCTACTTTATAGGCATACTATACACTAAAAACATTTTTTTTGCATTGATACATGTCCCCTGGGGAAGGACTCAGGTCCCCAAACACTTTTATGACAATAACTTGCATATAAGTCTTTAAAATTAGCACTTTAGGTTTCTCCCATAGACTTTTACAGGGTGTTCGCGGCTTTTCGAATTTGCCACGAACACCCCAAATTGTTCGCTGTTCGCCGAACAGGCAATGTTCGAGTCAAACATGAGTTCGACTCGAACTCGAAGCTCATCCCTACTGGGCAGCTCTACAGCCACCCAATCAGTTTTACAGTAGTGAGAAGGGCTGACCACCCCTACCCCGCCACTTGTGGTTGTTCCTGGGCTCTTCTGTTCCTCCAGGGAGCATGGGAGCACAATAAATGGCCAGGATAGCAAGCTACAGAGAAGATCAAGGAAACTTTGTTCCTTGATCCCCTCTGTAACTAATGAACCCAAAAGTCATGATGATTTCC
The DNA here is from genome assembly GCF_905171775.1 of Rana temporaria. Taxonomy (NCBI): domain Eukaryota; kingdom Metazoa; phylum Chordata; class Amphibia; order Anura; family Ranidae; genus Rana; species Rana temporaria. The sequence goes on along the minus strand of NC_053496.1, from coordinate 85,640,895 downwards.
TCACTTCCAGTTACATAGCTGTCCTTTCCTAGCTTCTACTTTGTTTGTGTGTACCAAAATGCTTTTGATAAATAGCTGTGCAAATATCATGTGACATACACATTTTTGAAAGCCACCATTTTATTTTCCAGAGCCTCTGCTTTCAGAAAATATATAATGTTTGGAGGTTCAAAGTAATTTTCTAGCACAAAAATGCTGATTTGGAAGTGTGGGAACAATTTAAAAAGTTGCCTTGGACAGCAAGTGGATAAGAAACTAAACAATTAGACTTATACTGTATCCTCAGAACAGAGAAAAATAAGAATCTGAAATAAAGTTTAAAAAAAACGTATTTTTTTAAATACTTAGGGCCAGATCCACATACATTTAGATGGGCGCAGCGTATGTGAGATACGCTACGCCGCTGTAACTTACTTTTTAATTCTTTGAATCCACAAAGAATTTGCGCCGTAAGTTACGGCGGCGTAGTGTATCTCTTGGCGCGTAATTCAAATCGGCGAGTAGGGGGCGTGTTTCATTTAAATGAAGCGCGTCCCCGCGCCGAATGAACTGAGCATGCGCCGTCCATAAATTTCCCGCCGTGCATTGCGCTAAATGACGTCACAACGACGTAATTTTTTTAACTTAGACGTGAATTACGTCCATCCCTATTCACGGACGATTTACGCAAAAAAAATATTCAAATTTCGACGCGGGAACGACGGCCATACTTAACATGGCAAGTCTAACTATACGCCGCAAAATACCAGCTTTAATTATACGCCGGAAAAAGCCGACTAGAGACAACGTAAGAGAATGCGACGGCCGCGCGTACGTTCGTGGATCGTCGGAAAAAGCTAATTTGCATACGCGACGTGGAAAACGACGCGAACTCCACCCAGCGGACGCCAAAGTATTGCATCTATGATCCGAAGGCGTACAAAGCCGTCCGCCTGTCGGATCGAACCCAGATGCCGTCGTATCTTGGTTTGAGGATTCAAACTAAAGATACGACGCAGGAAATTTGAAAGTACGCCGGCGTATCAGTAAATACGCCGGTGTACTCTCTCTGTGGATCTGGCCCTTACAATTTATAGGGGTCATCTAGAGGAGACTTATTTTGCTTTATAATACGTAAACCAGTATCCTGACCAGACCTGTTGAAGAACTCTCAGCAAAGTCTTGAGTTCCAGGATATGTTAAGAGTATGAGTAAGAATATGAGTATGATCACCTGGAGGGTCAGCCTATGTAAATCCCAACATTCAGAAATGTAGAATTTGCATAGAGAGGCTCCAGCATCGCTGGCTTTAAAAAGTGAAGTACAATCTGGTACCTTAGGGTGCCTACTATGCACCAGAGAATCCGTTTGATAACAACACCCCCCTAAGCTAGTAGGCACGGCGGAGCCGGGATGTGTAATTCTAATTTTTTTATTTTAATTCTGCAATGATTGTCTTTGAAATTGCCCCTGCCCCTATTAAATCCAATCTGGGGACAAAACCAGGGACAGACTTGGTCCGGGGACAGTGTCCTCAATCAGGGGACTGTCCCCTGAAACTGGGGGATGTCTGGTCACCCTACTTTTGGATGCTGTCACAAACATAAAATGTTTATAAACTTAAACTTTGCTCTTTGCATTTAGTAACCCCTTTCTTTTCTCTCAGACGGAAACCGATTCTAATACCCAGGAGTCTATAATTACAGTTGGAAGCATTGCAGAGACATTCAAATAAAGCATTATTTTAATTTTATTAATAAAATATTTTCCTAGGAACAGACAAAATATTTGTCTGACATTTGCTTATAAAATAATTCCACTAAAATGAGTTCCACTAATTTATTTTCCAAGTAAATATTTAAACATGGATTCAATATAAAACAGTTCATCACAGCACAATTTTTTAAAGCTTTTAGAGAATTCACAGTATGTATTTCCCCTTTACGGGCTGATATACAGCCTTCGAAGCACACCATCAAATGCTGCCACTGTGCCCATCAAATGCTGCCACTGTACCATGAAACGCTGCCACTATGCCATCAAATGCTGCCACTGTGCCCATCAAATGCAGCCACTGTGCCCATCAAATGCAGCCACTGTGCCCATCAAACGCTGCCACTGTGCCCATCAAACGCTGCCACTGTGCCATCAAATGCTGTCACTGTACCCATCAAATGCTGCCACTGTGCTATCAAATGCTGCCACTGTGCCATCAAATGCTGCAGCTGTGCCCATCAATTGCTGCCAGTGTACCCATTAAATGCTGTTAGTATGCCCTTAAATGCCGCCAGTGTGACCCCCGCACTGTGCCCATCAAACGCTGCCACTGTGCCATCAAATGCTGCCACTGTGCCCATCAAATGCAGCCACTGTGCCCATCAAACGCTGCCACTGTGCCATCAAATGCTGCCACTGTACCCATCAAACGCTGCCACTGCGCTATCAAATGCTGCCACTGTGCCATCACATTCTGCCCCTGTGCCCATCAAATGCTGCCAGTGTGCCCATCAAATGCTGCCAGTATGCCCTTGAATGCCGCCAGTGTGACCCCCACCCGCTCGCCGTCTGCCCACCACTTACCCTGTCTTGGTAGAGCAGCGGGTGACAGTGATGAGCGGGGTCCTTCATGCATCCCCTGCTGTCCTCATCTCCCATCCTCTCTTCCTGATAGGCGTCCAATAGCGGCGCCTGTCGTTTCAACCAATCAGGTGACAGGTAACAGACCCAAGCACCTGATTAGCAGAGAGGCGGTTCAGTGTTAGGAAAGCGAATATTCATTTGCTTTTCTAACACAGCTGGGTGAACTGCGAGCGCTAAGCATGGAACTCGCTGTTAACCTTTTTTGAAGCCTATGGCTCTAATTAGGTGCTTCAAAAACACTCCCCGTGGTTGTAATTCAGGTGCCTGAAAAAGGCCATAGATAAATTCATGCAATGCATGAATCTAGCTATTGGTGATAGAGGGGGCGGCGCCCGTGTGCCCTTATGGCCACTGGCCTTCATGTATGTTTGAACTGTCAGGAAGTTTGAATGATTAATCAAGACAGCCATTTTATTGTGTAAATACTCGATATAAGGCAGCTTCCAGTCTTCTGGCATAAAATAAATTAAATAAATAATAAATTTAACCAGAATATTTAATTAATTTCTTAAATCAGTTTACTCCGTGTAAAGATTTATTTAGCACAATAAAATTACCATATTTATCGGCGTATAACACACAACTTAATTTTAAGAGGGAAGTTTCAGGGAAAACAAACATATTATTTTAAATTAACAACTTTGAAGCAATTTAAAGGGGTTGTAAAGGTTAATTTTTTATTTTCCAAATAGGTTACTTTAAGCTAGTGCATTGTTGGTTCACTTACCTCTTCCTTCAATTTCCCTTCTAAAAAAAATGTTTTCTTTGTTTTCTCTGTCTGATTTTCTCATTTCCTGTTTCTCCTCAGTAAGGTGTTCAGTAAGCTGTTCTGACTGACTATCCACCGCTCAGATGATGGGGGAAAGCTTACTGAGGACAAACAGGAAGTGAGAAATTCAAACAAAGAAAAAAAACATTTAGAAGGGAAATCAAAGAAAAAGATAAGTGAACCAACAATGCACGAGATTTATGGAACCAATTTATAAAAGACGAACCTTTACAACCCCTTTAAGGGTCAGTGCCCATGAATGCAGCCTGATTAGTGCCCATCTGCAGCCTCCCCATCTCCATCAATGCAGCCTGATCAATGCCCATCTGCAGCCTGATCAATGCCCATCTGCAGTCTGATCAATGCCCATCTGCAGCCTGATCAATGCCCATCTGCAGCCTGATCAATGTCCATCGGCAGCCCATCTCCCATCAAGGCAGCCTGATTAATGCAGTTTTTCAGCCTCAATGCCCATCTGCAGCCTCACTATCTCTCATCAAAGCAGCCTGAACCGTGCAGGAAATCTCCTGTTTACTCTGGTCTCATTAGGCTCTCACACACACAGTCCCGCCTCCGCCATCGGCATTGGACCAGCTCCTGTGATAGACAGAACACTGGTCCAATGCTTGTTGCGTAGGCGGGACTGTGTGTGTGACATGAGAGCCGAGTGAGAGCCAAATGGGAGAGTAAACAGGAGATGACTGCTCTTTCCCCTCTGAGGTACACTATCGGCGTATAACACGCACCCGTGATTTGCCCCCTATTTTCAGGGGAAAAAAGTGTGTTTTATATTCCGATAAATACGGTATATAAAAGTAAGGACTACAGAATGATAAATCAAAAATAAAATAAATCAAAATGTGTTTACCAATCAAGTCCCTAACAGTCACCTATTATCATGTACCTGGTAGCAGAGCCTGAAATTATGAGGGAGACCTCTTACACCTCTGACTCATGGCCTCCGGTAGTATAAACAGAAGACACAGGAGTGCAGAGTGGCACGAGTGCCTGTAAGTCTTGCTATCAGCAGAGCAGGTGTCCTCACCAGGTAGGTCAGTAGTCAATCGTCAGTAGTCATACTCTGTGGAGACTATTACTGGACTGAACACACATATGCCTCAACCATCTAAGTTTAATGGAGACCACTGCCATCACAAGGGTTTCCTTAATCTGCGTTGTATATATTTTCAAATGCACATGTCTCTATGCACCAGAATCTGCTCGGGTTGAAGCCCTCAGGTTAGTTCATGTCTCTAAAATTGTAGGGCATTTTGGGGTTACTAAGATAAAGAACTTTTTTCACGTTTCTTTTGGTGGCCTGGTTTCAAAAAAGATGTCAAAAGCTGTGACCTGGCCTGTGCACACAATAAAACACCCCAAGCTTCTCCTTTGGAGTTGCTCCAGCCACTCCCTGTTCCATCAAGATCGTGGTGGTCAATTTCTATGAACTTTGCGGCAGATTTACCTCCCTCAAAAGAAATCACCACTATCTTATTGGTCATTGATAGTCTCACTAAAATGGCTCATTTTATACCAGTCAAGGGTATACCTTCTGCTGAATAAACTGCGGAGCTGATGGTTCGAGAAGTCTTTAAACTACATGGAATTAATGATGATGTAGGGCCAGATTCACATAGAGATACGATGGTGTATCTCCTGATACGCCGTCGTATCTCTGATTTTCCTCGGTCGTATCTATGCGACTGATTCATAGAATCAGTTACGCATAGATATGCCTAAGATCCGACAGGTGTAACTATGTTACACCGTCGGATCTTAGGCTGCAATTCCAGGCTGGCCGCTAGGTGGCGTTCGGTTTATTTACACGACGAATATGCAAATGAGGAGATACGCCGATTCAGAAACGAACGACCGCCCGGCGCTTTTTTTTACGTCGTTTGCGTTCGGCTTTTTCCGGCGGATAGTTACTCCTGGGTCTATGAGGCGCAGCCAATGTTAAGTATGGCCGTCGTTCCCGCGTCGCGATTTTAAAATTTTACGTTGTTTGCGTAACTCGTCCGTGAATGGGGCTGGACGCCATTTACGTTCACGTCGAAACCAATGACGTCCTTGCGACGTCATTTAGCGCAATGCACGATGGGTAAATTTGCGGACGGCGCATGCGCTATTCGATCGGAGCAGGAACGCGCCTGATTTTAATAGTACACTTCCCCTAGCCGCGGAATTTGAATTCCGCCGGGGGATTTACGATACGCCGCCGCAAGTTTTGAGGTAAGTGTTTTGTGAATCACCCACTTGCCTCAAAAACTTGCGGCGGCGGATCTTAAATCACATAGGTTACGCGCAGGGCTTTTTTTCTGGGGGAACTTGGGGGAACTCAGTTCCACCACCTCTGGCTCAGACCCTTTGGTGCCTGCTCACCACAATCACTTGTAAACACAGAAATCTGGTTTCTGTGTTTACAAGTGACAGCTCTGCACTCTGTGTGTAACCCCCTGAACTCTGCACTCTGTATGTAATGCAATTCTGGTATTTAATGCCCCTTTAAGACCCTTCTACTGTTTTTGAAATCTGAACAGGGTCGTGGTTGAGTTCCTGCACCTATTTTCTGAGAAAAAAAGCTCTGGTTACGCGGATCTAAAGATCCGCTAACCTATGTGAATCTGGCCCGTAGTGTCTAACAGAGGAGTGCAGTACCTTTGATGTTTTGTCAGTTATCTTCAGGATGATTGGGTGGACTATCTCCCTACAGCAGAATTTGCTTATAAAAATTCTAAACATAGCTCCACTTTTCAAAGTCCTTTCCTATTTAAACACCGGATATCATCCAATTTTTATTCCTGATCTCCTCAGCTCATCTGCCAGGGTGACTGCCTGTGTACCTATCCTGCTGGTCAGTGGTAGTGCCGCTACTGCTTGAGCAACTGGTCTTCAAGCCTGACCCCTGATCGTGACATCTTGTCTACTGGCATGCTCTTCCTGACACCTATATCAGTCTGATTTATTACATACTATAGACAAATATAAATTAATATCACTGAACTACAACAATATTGAGGACAACAAAAGATTTAGGCCTAGGAACCTTAGATAGATTGAATGATGTATTTTTCATTCAGAAGGTACCATCGCTATGGTCTCAGGGTCCTAGTAATTGAACCAAACTAGCAGACAAGGTCTGCCTATTCAAACCTTTCCCTCAGATTCTTCTACGCCAGAATGAAAGGGTTTGAGTCTATGCTACTGACTATAATATTACAATTTGACTTTGTTTCCTAAGTGGGGATGATGCTCTTAGGCCCCGTACACATGTCAGAGGAACTCGACGGGCAAAACTCATCGTTTTGCTCGTCGAGTTCTGTGTGAAGCCGCCGAGGATCTCGGCGAGCCAACTTTCCTCATTGAACAACGAGGAAATAGAGAACATGTTCTCTATTTGGCTCGACGAGGAACTCGTCGGCTAAATCGGCCGAAAGTTTCACGCCGGGTTTCTCGGCAGAATTCAGCTCCGATCGAGTTTCTGGCTGAATTCTGCCGAGAAACTCGGTCGTGTGTACGGGGCCTCAAAGTTAGAATCTGTTGCACACTATACCATAATAATATATATAAGCTGTGTACACTGAGTGAAAGCACAAACAATGGTGGTTGAAAGCTTTCTAAGTGTATTCTACAATGACAAGGACTATTGTAAAGCTAAGAGATGAGAGTTAGGTCACATGTCAGTTGCCTGGAACAGTACAGTTATATGTCTTAGTATACTATTAAGGTCACAGCTACTGTAGCTACAGTATGTGCCTAGAAACAATGTTATGTACATTTTTCTAATGAAAATGCAGTTGAAGAAAGGAAACTTTAAGGCAGAGCTCCCAACTGTCCCTGATTTGGAGCAATGTCCCTCTGTCCCTCCTTCCTCCTCATTTGTCCCTCCTTTTGGTCTGATCTATATAGCTGTATATAAAACGCACTTTTTATCTATCAAAAAGTGTTTCCCAGTACTAAACCTTTCATCTCAGTTCTAAATCGCTTAATTTGTAAATTCCAAAAGCCAATATAAAGGAATAGTAGTGGTAAATAAAGCTCTTGTGGGTTTAACCAATCTTGTTTTTTTTGTACAATTCTCCTTTAAGGAGGTGTGGCAAAGGGTGTGTCCTATGCCTGCATACTTTTGCTGATAGGTGTCCCTCATTTCCATCTGAAAAAGTTGGGAGGTATGTTTAAGGGAAAACTATGTGTATAACAAATATAAAATAAAGTCTCTTAAGCAGAATATCAGGAAGTAACAGAAGTACACTTACCAAGGCCAAGATGCTGAGGGCGGCTCCCTTTGCGACCTGGCGCGATCTGCCCCCTGGAGTGAGGACAGGGGGGAAGACGCACCAGGAGGCACCGGTACCGATAGGAAGGTGGTGGTCAGGTGCGTGGAACAGGACCAATCAGGTAGTAGTCCGCTGGAAGTGGCCGAGAAGCACACCGGGGAAATCCAGGAAGTCCGGGAACCAGGATCGGACGAAGCAGAGGGTAATCCGGAAAACAGGCTGTGGTCAAGGAAGCACGGAGAGGCAGGATAGTCAAAAGTTCAAGCCAAAAGGTCAAGGGCAGGTGAGATCAATCAGTCCAGTAAGCAAGCCGAGGTCAAGGTTTAGGAGAAAGCAGCAATCCGGGGAACAGAGCCGAGGTCAGGTAATCAGGAACAAACAGGATAAGTTTTCCAAGATCCAGGAATACACCAAACAAAACGCTGTGACAAGCCAGCAACGAGCCACAGGAAGGGGAGAGGTTTAAATAGCCCGCTTCAGGGCTCTGATTGGTCGGACGGACCGCGGGTCAGTGCGCGCCCGTGCACGCGCCCGCGCGCGCCAACACCGCGCACGCGCGTTTTCATCGGACCAAACCGATCATGTGTGGGCCCCATCGGTTATTTATCCATAGGTTAAAAAAAATCAATCTTGTTTTAAATTTAACCGATGGATACCTAACCGATCGTTTGTAGGCACGTCCATTGGTTAAAAATACAGGCATGCTCAGAATCAAGTCGACGCATGCTTGGAAGCATTGAACTTCGTTTTTTTCAGCACATCGTTGTGTTTTACATCACCGCGTTCTGACACGATCGTTTTTTTAACCGATGGTGTGTAGGCACGACTGACCATCAGTCAGCTTCATCGGTTAAAGTGGAGTTCCACCCATAAATATAACATTACATCAGTAGTTTTAAAAAAATGTCATTAGTCCTTTACGAAAATTTTTTTTTTTTTTAGATGCCTTCAAAGTGTTGTTGCTAGGCAGAATAGTTAATCTTCCCACTTCCTGCACCTAGGTGCTTAATGCTTCCTAACCTACACCGCACAGACTCCTGGGAATGTACTGGGTGTAACTTTCCAGGAGTCTGTGCACTCCCCAGTCTCAAAGAATCATGTGACTTGGACAGCACAGATGCTGAAACCTGATCTGACACTGCTTGTGCAGCACTGAGCATGTGCGAGGTCTGCAAGGCTGAAATCCAGGAAGTCATACAGTCTGGCTTCATGATGCCCACACTTAAGATGGCCCCAGTCAATTTCTATTTTTTAAAGTGTCTAAATGCTCTAACAACCTAACAAAACGGACCTTAGTTTACAGACTAACTTTACTAGAATACATTAAGCTTGTGTATTACAGGGGTATTTATATTTAAAAAGTGAAATTGTGGCCGGAACTCCGCTTTAACCGAAGAAAACGGTCCATCAGACCATTCTCATCAGTTTGACCGATCGTGTGTACGCGGCATAAGGCCCTTCTCCCCCGATCGCTCAGTTTGGCCTGCTCTAGGAAGAGTCCTGGTGGATCCAAACTACTGCCGTAGACGAATGATGTAGGCCACTGTGCTCATTGGGACCTTCAATGCTGCAGAATTTTTTTTATACCCTTCCCCAGAGCTGTGCTTCAATACAATCCTGTCTCGGATGTTTACAGACAATTCCTTGGACTTCATGTCTTGGTTTGTGCTCTGACATGCACTGTTAACTGTGAGACCTTTTATAGACAGGTGTGTGTGCAAATCATGTATAATCAACTGAATTTACCACATGTGGACTCCAATCAAGTTGTACAAAAATCTCAAGGATGATCAGTGCAAACAGGATGCACCTGAGCTTAATGTTGAGTGTCACGGCAAAGGCTGTGAATACCTACTGTATGAACATGTGATTTTTTCATTTTGTATTTTTTATAAAGTTGCAGATTTCAAACAAACTTCTTTTACGTTGTCATTATGGGGTATTGTAAAGATTTGAGGAAAATAATGAATTTAATCAATTTTGAAATAAGTCTGTGACATAACAAAATGTGGAGAAAGTGAAGCGCTGTGAATACTTTTTGGATGCGTTGTATCTTTCTTTGGGTCCGCAGAAGTACTGGACACTCAATGGGGAACTCAGAATTTTGCCCCCCACCCTTTCGCTCCCCCCATCGCTGCCCTGGCTTTCAGATAGAGACTACATTCATTACTTATGAAATTAATAGCATTTGGGGGTTCAAAACCAGTATATAGATAATGGGTCACACAACACAAAAACATACATTATATACTGTCTACTGTATATATTAATAATCTTTTATAAATGTACATCTACAGTTAACAGTGAATTCATATGCATTTCTTTCTGTAGTCTTTAATAAAGTACAAAAGTGCCACCTAGTGGAATGCCTGGTAATCAACAAGACTAGTGGTTTTCCTTTGATGGCAAGGAATGAAAAAGGAAGGTCATCTGCTGCTGATGGGCATATCAGTCTTTTTGGAGGTATATCAACCTATAAAAAGGAAATTAAAGCAGGAGTTCACCCGAAAATTTTTTTTTAACATTAGATTGATGCTCATTTTGTCTAGGGGAATCGGCTAGTTTTTTTTTAAATCGAAGCAGTACTTACCGTTTTAGAGAGCGATCTTCTCCGCCGTTTCCGGGTATGGTCTTCGGGACTGGGTGTTCCTATTTGATTGACAGGCTTCCGACGGTCGCATACATCGCGTCACGAGTAGCCGAAAGAAGCCGAACGTCGGTGCAGGTCTATACGGCGCCTGCGCACCGACGTTCGGCTACTTTCGGAAAATCGTGACGTGAAATATGCGACCATCGGAAGCCGGTCGGAAGCCTGTCAATCAAATAGGAACGCCCAGTCCCGCAGCCCATACCCGGAAGCGGCGGAGAAGATTGATCTCTAAAACGGTAAGTACTGCTTCGATTTAAAAAAAACTACCCGATTCCCCTAGACAAAACGAGCCTCAATCTAATGTTAAAAATTAAGTTTTCGGGTGAACTTCCACTTTAAGTAGACCATTTTACTCAAAATTACTCAATTTCCCCATCAATACAGTTTCTTTCTATAAAAATGTATTACCAGAGCACACTAGCACGGGTCATATCATCATCACCTGACCTGTTTTCCTGGGTATTAGCTGGATGTGTCATACCTAGAAGGACTATTTTTTATTTGGATTAGTAATCCTGCTTACAAGGCTAACAGGCAAAAGCTTTTAGAAGGCAGACCATTATGCTTTTGTTATATGTATTAATAATAGTTACACAACACAGTCATTAATGAAAAGATAAAACCTTTAAAAAATACAATTTTGACAGAAAAAGGTGATTATAATCTCAGATTTTACCCTCACTGCTGCTATAATGTGAATCTATTATATTGAACACAGACAGTTTTTTCTTTAGCAATGTGTTAAATCCTGAGTGAATAGGGCATGTACCTGGTGATAGAGATGGCCTGCCGGTTCGCCCGGCGGTCGTTTCGCGGCAAACTTTGCGTGTTCGCGGTCCGCCAAACCGGCGGACATCTGGCGATGTTCGCGGCGGTCCGTAATGTTACATGGGTAAGAACTTTGACCTATGACCAGGGGCGGACTGACAACTCATGGGGCCCCCGGGCAATAGAAGATTATGGGGCCCCCAGGCTTACAGATGGCCACCAAGCCAGGTGGCATTACAGAGGCAGGGCAGCTAAAATCTCAGGATTTTCACATCAAAAGCATGTCGGTTTTGGACATATTAGGGACAGATGTAAAAAAAAACACAGATCTTTACATACTGTCCCTGGTTTTAATGAGCTTAGCAACCCTGATGGGGCCCCCTAGTGGCATGGGGCCCTCGGGCAGTGCCCGAGTGCCTCAATGGTCAGTCCGCCCCTGCCTATGACACATCCATCAGGTGGTGCAGGACAGCCAATTAAGACATTTCAGCACATTTACCTTGTAAAATAGACCTAATCTGGCGGCCATCTTACATTCTGCTTTTTGTCAGTGTAGGGAGAGGCTGCTGTTTGGAGCAGGGACAGACTGTCTTCAATCAAATAGCTATCTAAAAGGTCCACAAAAGTCCTTTTAAGGACTGGTATAGGTGTGCTACTTGCTGTGCACTGCAGTATATAGTGTCTAATACATTCATATACTTTTTGTCAGTGTAGGGAGAGGTTGGCGTTTCCAGCAGGGACAGGCTGTATTCAATCAAATAGCTATCTAAAAGGTCCACAAAAGTCCTTTTAATGACTGGTATAGGTGTGCTACTTGCTGTGCAGTATATAGGTGTCTAATTCATTCAATCATATATTTTTTGTCAGTGTAGGGAGAGGTTGGCGTTTCCAGCAGGGACTGATTTTAGCGACACAAATCGCTACCTAACAGGTCCACAAAAGTCCTTTCAAGCACTGGTATAGGCGTGCTACTTGCTGTGCAGTATATAGGTGTCTAATACATTCATATATTTTTTGTCAGTGTAGGGAGAGGTTGGCGTTTCCAGCAGGGACAGACTTTAGCGACACAAATCGCTACCTAACAGGTCCACAAAAGTCCTTTCAAGCTCTGGTATAGGTGTGCTACTTGCTCTGCAGTATATAGGTGTCTAATACATTCATATACTTTTTGTCAGTGTAGGGAGAGTTTGGCGTTTCCAGCAGGGACAGACTTTAGCGACACAAATCGCTACCTAACAGGTCCACAAAAGTCCTTTCAAGCACTGGTATAGGTGTGCTACTTGCTCTGCAGTATATATGTGTAATATACACTTGTGAAAGGCTGACCGCAGCCTGTATTTGTAGGAGGAGTCGGGAGGTATTTAAACCCGCCCTCCTTCCTCCTTCTGGGTGACGATTTTCTTGTGTGACGTCAGACGGGTCGCCCGGAAATGACGATAACGGGCACAGCACACAAGAAACCGTTGCCCAGAAGGAGGAAGGAGGGTGGGTTTAAATACCTCCCGACTCCTCCTACAAATACAGGCTGACCTGCGGTCAGCCTTACACATATGTCATGTATATTAAGTTGCAAATCACATTTTCACTTTGATACGTTTGAATTTGTTTATTACACTTCACTATATAGAACTCTTGTTATAGGAGTTCCTGTTATAGGCGATGCACTTTTATTTACCTAGTATACAGCATAGCTTACAGCTGTTTTCACTCCTATGGATGCAGTTATGGGAAAGTTTTGATTGGATTTTTCTTTGAATGTTTCTCACTTTTCTTCCTTACTTGTTAGGTTTAAGGAAAGTGGAAGTATTCATATATTTGCAGGATATGGTCACATACCATATTTTCCGGCATATAAGACGACCTTTTGCATGTAAAATAATGCCCCAAAAGTCGGGGGTCGTCTTATACGCCAGTACCTGTCTGTCAGACGGCGGCCATCCATTATTCAAAAGCCACGCCTCCTCCTCAGACTGTTCCGTGATAGGCGGAACACTAATTTTCCCAGCAGAGCCTCTGTTCAGTGTTCCGCCTATCACGGATGCCATCTCATCCTCGGCCTCGGACAAAAGGACATTCGTGATAGGCGGAACACTGAACAGAGGCTCTGCTGGGAAAATGAGTGCTGCGTCTATCACGGAACAGCCTGAGGAGGAGGTGCGGCTTTTGAATAATGGATGAACGCCGTCTGACATACACTGCAAACAGGAGAAGGTAGGGAGATCGTCGAGGCAGGGAATGGAATGGTACAGTGAGGTCGGCAATGGCACAGTGAGGCATTTAATAATTGCACAATGAGGCATGTAATAATTGCACAGTGAGGCATGTAATAATGGCACAGTGAGGCATGTAATAATTGCACAGTGAGGCAAGCAATGGCACAGTGAGGCATGTATAATGGCACAGTGAGGCATGTATAATGGCACAGTGAGGCATGTATAACGGCACAGTGAGGCATGTATAATGGCACAGTGAAGCATGTATAACGGCACAGTGAGGCATGTTTAATGGCACAGTGAGGCATGTATAATGGCACAATGAGGCATGTATAATGGCACAATGAGGTAGGCAATGGCACCGTGAGGCATGTAATGTAATGTAATGGCACAGTGAGGCATATAATGTAATGTAATGGCACAGTGAGATCTGAAAAAAGCCTGTTTCTGTCAGCGGTTGTTCCTGTCAGCGGTTGTTCTGGCTACCCCTTCCAGACAGACTAGTAGGAAGGGGGTCATCTTATACGGCGAGTATATCCCAAAACCAACATTTTAGCTGGAAAATTAGGGGGTCGTCTTATACGCCCAGTAGTCTTATAAGCCGGAAAATATGGTATTAATATTGGGATTTCCATTTCCAATATAGCGCCATTAAAGTGGTTGTAAACCCACTTTTTTCACTTTTGCCTACAGGTAAGCCTATAATAAGGCTTACCTGTAGGTATAAAGAATATCTCTTAAACCTGTACGGTTTAGGAGATATTCCCCTCGCAATGCGCCGCTGATTGCAGCGGCGCATTCGCAGGGGGGATCCTCGGCTGAAGGGCCGGCCCCGCCGACCCATGCCGGAAAGGAAATCTCCCGCGCGCATAGCTGCTTTACTGCAAGAGTATATTATTTGGTGCCATTGAGCGCTGGGATCAGTGAAGATACCCTATCTGCAGGGGATTTTTTCTGATATTTTAGAGTTATTACCATATCTAACCCCAGTTCGATTGCACGCAATGCATCGTCTGGCTTTGTTAGGTATAGAGCATACATGGTAGTAGAGCCTGACTTTCAGGAGGAGACCTCTCTTACAGCCTTGACTTAGGAGTCACTGGAGTGGGGACAGTGAGCTCGAGAGCACAGCAAAGTAGGAGTGCCTGGGGTAGTTGTAGTAGCCTGGCACAGTGGCAGGACGATGATCCTCCAGGGATGGCTGGAACTGTAGGCAGCAGTAGAGATGGTTGTAGGTCAGCGACCCAGGAGCTGGCGGGTACAGGAACAGCAGGAAGCTGGAGCAGGGTGAGACAAGCCATGTTAGGTGTAACACAGAGCAGCAGACAGTAGCAGGGTCAGACAGGCCGGGTCGGAGCAGGTAATCAGACGGTTGGATACAGGAGACTAAGCGTGGTCAGAAGAACAGGCAAGGTCTGGCAGCAGGTAGGCAAATAGAAGACTGAGTAGGGCCAAAGCAAGCCAAGGTCGGGATTGGAGATATCGGATGGTCAAGCAGAGCCGGGTCGGTACAGGTAACGGATAAACAGGTATGCAGATTACTGGTACAGAGCTGCAGATCAAACATCAATGCATCATTGCAGCTTCTGGCTTTTTAAAGGCATAATGACAGCAAGTAGCGCTAACGTGCATGCTCGCACACCCGATGCGCATGCGCAATTGGCGCACGCATGCCACATTCGACGCGTGGCGGCGCACAGGCACGGATGGATGGTGCTGCCTATTCTGCACAGCAGCACATGTGCGCATGTGCGCACGCAAGAGCCTTCTTCCTATACCAGCAGGTCCCCGACATTGCCCCCCCCAAGGGGCAGCCTCCGGATGCCTAACCAGGCTTTTTTCTCAGGATGGGCAAGAAAAAAGGCACGGATTAACCTCTTGGCATGGATGTTGCCTTCAGGTTCCCAGGAGTTGTCTTCCGGACCGTACCCCTTCCACTTGATCAGGAATTGAGTTTGCCCGTGCCGTTTCCTACAATCAAGGATGGCCTCCTCGCAACCATCAACCAAAACTGGTTCTGGTGGTCTGACACCCCTGTCTGGAAAGAGGTCGGGTACTGCAGGCTTCAACAATGAGACATAAAATACCAGGTGAATCTTTAGAGAGTCAGGTAAGGATAACTTGTAAGATACCTCATTGATTCTTCTTCTCACTGAAAAGGGTCCAATGAACTTGGGTGCCAACTTCTTGGATGGGCAGGCCAACTTGAGGTTATTCGTAGAAAGCCACACCTGATCACCTGGTTAAAGGTCTAGCTCCCCTCTCCTCTTCCTGCCACAGGCTTTCTTGCTGTCTTCTTGGGCCTTGGTCACTGCTTCCTGCAACACCCGGTTGTTGTGGCTGAGGAAATCCACCGTGCTCTGTACTGCCGGAACTGGAGATTCTGGA